>NW_024741581.1:0-267500 GCF_018991925.1 Homarus americanus
CACTCTTTATCTACAACTTAATACATATGTACTTATATAAAGTTATTATACATTTACAACTTATGCACCTGTGAACATGAGCGTCTTTTCTAAATTATTAATTGCGGTGTTCTAAAAATAATCCAGGAAATCTTGTATAAATCTTTGTGATTCAGTTAACAGTATTTTTTCTGTATAATAAATAACTCGGCCGTGGTTTCAAGTTAATTAAATTACTTCATTATCTGCTGTATGTTCTAAAGTATTGTTATATTGAGGTGTGGTCAGGGAGCTTAAAATGTTTTCCAAAAATTAACTTGTTACTTGTTAAGAGTTCAACTAAATCTTTACTCGAGATTAATCAATATTTTGTTTATTATTTATAATTACAAAGTGTAGTTGACAACCTTTATTTGTTGCTTCAAGATGCTTATTATATTTCTTATGACAAATATAATCTAAAAATAATAAATAATATTATTATACAATGTGTTTATATCCTATTCTTATCACGACTTAAACAATAGAATTCTTTCAGATTTACAATAATTCTGAAGATCTAGTATTGTACCTGCAGTAGCTGTCATCTTCATCAAAACATCAAATATGATTCACATGAATATTAACAAGATGTAATGATAGGATTGTTTGGTTATACAACATGGATTAAAAAAAATGGAAACTCGTTATTAATAGTACAATACAGTTCATATCTATCAATTGTACCCAAATACCACTCGAAGATTTCATGTACAGAAACAAGTGAACAAGAAGGAAATAAAACAATATTTTTTAGTTGTATATGTACAATGTACATGTATTTTCCTCCCTCCCTCCTCAACTCCCTGGCATTTTGTATTTTCTAAGAGTTCGGAGTTAAAATCATCATTCTCCATTTCCTTCATGACCTTATAGTTAGGCACGTATCCCTCCCATCTTGGTGGGTTGATGGAGAACACCTTACCTCAAGAACTGGTTGACAATGAACTGTGATGTAGAGCGCGGCCATACTCACATTAGTGCAGACCACACCACCATAGGCCCCAATAGACTAAATTATCACCCTGGAGAAAACTTTCTCACCTCGATACATAAACCAAATTAAGAGTCAACTTTAAACTATTACTTCTTCAGCGTATGTACACACCTGCTTAGGCTTCCATGGTCAAAATTCCCATGATTCCTCCTCACTAGATCATCACTAAGTTCGGTCCACTCAAGCTACGTCTTGCAGTGTGAGAAAGCAACACGTATTTCTCTACTTTAGTTACACGTAGTGATATGTGTCAAGCTGGACCCTGAATAAAGAGTAACAAGTAAATTAGAAGGAAAAATAAAGAACTTAAGAATCATATGTTGGGTAATAGAACAAATAAAAAAAGAAAAATAGAACTAAGGAAGAGATGTGAGAGTGAAGGAAGTGTCTGAGATATGACAACAGGAGTTTGTTGTGGTGTTACTGGCATATTGGAGAGAATGGTAAGAGAAAGACTGATAAATCCGATGTATAGTTCAAAGAGGAGGATGGTAGGGGAAGGGAGAGACGGACGGAGGAGGAAGAAGGTAGGAAGGAAGAGAAGGAGAGATGGAGGGAGGAAGAGAGGAACACCTAGAAGGAGATTATCGAGCTGGGAGAAGAACTCAAGAAATCAAGATGGTGGACAAACAAGACGTTGATATGTTTATGAATGAGGAGAGAGACCATGGCGTCGACCAGTTGTTGTGGCCGACTGTGTTACTGACGGGTGATCCCAAGTTATATGGAAAGACAGAATAAACCAAACAGATACCTTGAGGTTCATTGTATTTAACTTGTGGGACAACCCTGCTGTCAGGCTGTCCTCACTTGTTCGAACCTGGCTAGCGGAGGGAGTCTATACTGTGCACACTCCTCTGTGAGTTCTTGTCATGTCTCATCCAGTTTGTGTGTTTTAGTTTACTACATCTTTAGACTGCTGTTTTACTATTGATTCGTTTGTTTTGTCCTCAACAGCTCTTCATTTGTCAAGCTTTGCCCCAGATGTGAGGCCAGACTGTTGTGCAATGGTCCTGCACTCCTCCTTTACACCCTCTTTTAATGACTCCAGCTTGATGTCCCGCCGACGTACTGTGAGTTGACTTTTGTTTTTGTTGAAAGAGATAGTAGGCTGCATTGAGTCATGACAGAACCTTGGTTATTGAGTATACCGGTATTCGTGATGGAGCTATTTGCTTCTGTTTAGTTCGCTGCCCTGGAACCCGTCGCTTCAGGTACGGTTAAGTATTCCTGACCTATCCGCGTTGAAGGAGTGTTTAATATACAATGTAATATTTTCTTCTGTTAACTGTTTACATAATTTTCTGTTGTTAGCTAAAGCCCGGAATATTTCAGGTGGTTCTAATATTTAGTCGCTGTTCAATCATTCTTCCCCACAATAATAGTGTGGCTAGAGGAAAGATAACCTTATTTTGTCCCAGGAGTGTGGCAAAAATATTCAACATATGTAGATGGAGATGGAAACTGATTATGTGATAGTAATATAAGGAAAAAAATAATGGGGAATTGTGGGAAAAGAGGATTTCTGGAAACGTACTGTGCAGTCACGGTCCAAAAGTCCTGTTGCCTCTCATGCTGCTTCCGAGGCAGTAGACATTGATGCATTATTGTGTCCACGGATTCTTTGGATTCACGAGTCTGAATTGCTGGATTCATGAAGCAGCAGGAGAGGCGACAGGACTTTATACTGTACTGTACAAGTGAGATGTTTCCTAAATGATAGTGTTAGTATGAACAAACCTGACGAAACAACCTAACAATTAAAGTATAATGAAGGAATGTGAAGTGTTCTGTGGAGGCAGATGAACCACAACACCGGAAAAATAGTTGATCAACTTGGTACATAACTTTACAAACAAGGATCATGTTTACGTTACAATAATTATAAGGTATCATAATAGTTTTTTCATAAAATTTACAAGAAATTTTATTAAACGTCTCAAAAGGAAAATAAGTATACTCGAATTTGATGAGATTTACCAAAGAACAAGAAAAAAAGTAAATACAAAATAACTTATCATTTAATTAATTATGGTGGATCTTGATGAAACTTAATAAGCTAATTATGTGATATTGTTACAGAAAGACAAAAAAAACTTCCATTCAGTTGAAAAAAACAAAACAGAAATTCAATATTGTTTACATCGACGATAAAGACAATACAGAGACTATAACATAAATTCTCCTTATATCTCACTACTTTTACCTAACCTAACCTAACCTAACCTGTAGATAGGACGAGATATATTAATAAACTAAAGATCTATTATGAAAAGTTTAATCTCGTCAGTGAAAGTCAGAGTTCCTCACCAGGTCACGTGAGTTGCTTTCATAACTCAATGTCTCACCTTCTGTAAACAACAACTGTCAAATATCATAAGTTCCTTCACCTTTTTTCAAACAAGGGAAGAATTTTCTCATCGGTTACAAATTTACTTTCATTTTAATTAAAATTTAAGAGTCCAGTTTTATACCACAACCCAGCCTTATACCACAGTCCAGCCTTATATCACAGTCCAGCCTTATACTACAGTCCAGCCTTATGCCACAGCCCTACTTTATACCAGAGTCCAGCCTTATACCACAGCCACTCCCTCCACCACCTCGTGTCCTCCCATCACCACTGTTGCCAACACAAACTACTGTCCTATCTCGTCTGTACATCAACCAACGATAAATAAATACTTTAACACCTGAGGGAAAACTTATCATAAAGGTTTTCATCACTAAAAAAGTCTCAGTTGATGATAAATTCTGTTTATATTTACCCATTAGTTCAGTATTGCATAAGAGGAATTCCCATACTGAGTGAACGTTGCTGATTCTTCTGTATATATCAACAGTATGAAGGTAATCCAGAATTTTAAAGGAATCAATTAATACTAAAGACACCCTAATGTATAATAACTTTTTCTTTTTTTTCATTAAATTTGTACATGAGCTTTTACATAAGTTTCTCTCTAAAATTACCTATTCCATAACATGTCAGGCTTAAAAAAAATATGGTAGTGTCAAGGTCTATGACCCAACCAGCAGTGTTCTACTTAATATCAGCCAAGCAGGTCACCCAATACAGTTCCTCTCACCATCTAGCGACCTTGAGCCTCCCGGAGTGTCTGCCCCCCGACCATGTATATAAAGCGGCGCCAGTTGGACCCAGCATCACAACTCTTGCTCTGGTCTTCCTCCTCACCTCACCTCCTCCTCGAGACTCACACTCAACACTTGACTCAACAACAACACTCATTCAGAGTCACAACTCATATTAAGACTTTCACAACAAACATCTCCTGAAGATGAAGGTCACAAAACATCTTATATTTATCGGTAAGAGAACTATGTAACTCGTATATGTAGTGATCTTTTTCATTAAGTTTCTAATGTATCTCAGAAGACTAACTCTCTCTCTTATTCATTACTGAACACAAACGTAAACTAAAAACTCAATTATCATGTATAATAATTTTCCTTCCATTAACATCTATGTAATTTTTGTCGTAATTTACAATAAGTTTTACTTTCTTTATTTTCTCAGCCTCGCTAGTTGCGTCATCCTGGGCGGTCAACCTAAATTATTTAACTCCAACGAACGGCTTCAACGGTGGCAACGGTAATGGTAACGGTAATGGAGGTTATAATAATGGAATTAATGGAAATGGCAACGGTGTGATTCTAAACGGCAACGGAAATGGGTTAGTCAATGGAAATGGTAACGGATACGCCAATGGTTTAAATGGAAATGGTGTGATTGTAAACGGTAATGGAAATGGTAATGGATATGTAAATGGCGGAAATGGTAACGGAGTATATACAAACGGCAATGGAAACGGAGTAATCAACGGAAATGGTAACGGATACGCCAATGGTGGTTATGGCAACGGTAATGGACTTATTGTCAACGGCAACAGTGTTGTTAACGGAAACGGATATGCCAATGGTAATGGTTTTGTCAACGGAAACGGTGGTGTTAACGGGAACGGATATACCAATGGAAACGGTAATGGATTTGTCAACGGCAATGGTGCTGTTAATGGGAACGGATATGCCAATGGAAATGGTAATGGTTTAGTCAACGGCAACGGCGCTGTTAACGGGAACGGATACTACAACGGCATCGTGGACCCCATCAGCGCCCTTGCTGATGCTATTGGAGGTGGCGGCGTCCCCGGCGTGGACTATCCCATCCTGGCTTCTGTCCCCTTCACTGGATTCTCCTGCGGCGGACTAATACCCGGATACTACGCTGATACTGCCCCCGAGGCCGGCTGTCAGGTGAGTCTTTTACTGCCCCCGAGGCCGGCTGTCAGCTGAGTCTTATACTGCCCCCGAGGCCGGCTGTCAGCTGAGTCTTATGTCATATAACTAATACATTCTGAATTTTATGAAGGTTTAGATGTTACGTCTCCTGCTGTATAAAGAAGATATATTCCTATATTCCTCAAAATTTTTGAGAATAGAACTTGAAGCATTTATCTGTTTCCATAATAATGTTGTTTAAAGTAGATGTTGCTTATGTTCAGGTTAATTGATAATGTTGTCCTCGACAGGTATTCCACATCTGTCAGGCAGATGGCAGGAGCGACTCCTTCCTGTGTCCCAACGGCACCATCTTCAACCAGCAGTTCTTCGTGTGCGACTGGTGGTACAACTTCGACTGTTCCACCGCCCCGCAGTTCTACAGTCTCAACGCTCAGATCGGAGTGGTCAACGGTAATGGCAACGGATACTCCAACGGCATCGTCAATGGCATTATTAACGGTAACGGGATTTACGGTAACGGAGCAAATGGCAATGGTGCAGTAAACGGAAATGGTGTCGTCAACGGTAATGGAAACGGATACGCTAATGGCAATGGTTATGCTAATGGCAACGGTAATGGCAATGGATACGTCAATGGTGGAGTAAATGGAAATGGACTCATCAATGGCAATGGCAACGGTTACGCTAATGGCAACGGTAATGGTAATGGATACGTCAATGGTGCAGTAAATGGAAATGGTGTCGTCAATGGTAATGGAAACGGATATGCTAATGGCAATGGTTATGCTAATGGCAACGGTAATGGCAATGGATACGCCAATGGTGCAGTAAATGGAAATGGACTCATCAATGGAAATGGCAACGGTTATGCTAATGGAAACGGCAATGGCAATGGATATGCCAACGGTGCAGTAAATGGAAATGGTCTCATCAACGGCAATGGCAACGGTTATGCAAATGGCAACGGTAATGGAATTAATGGCAACGTAAATGGAAATGGTCTTATCAACGGCAATGGTAATGGTCTTATCAACGGCAACGGTAATGGATACACTAACGGTAACGGAATCAACGGAAATGGAAACGGATACACCAACGGTAATGGAAACGGTAACGGATACGCCAATGGCAACGGTAATGGTATTATCAATGGGAACGGTAATGGACTTTTCAATGGCAACGGTAATGGTCTTATCAACGGCAACGGTAATGGATACACCAACGGTAACGGAGTCAACGGGAACGGGTTGAGCATACCGGCGCCAGCCTCTCCCTCCGGCCTGTACCAGACGCCCGCCTTCTAAGTGTTGCCTCCCACATCTGGCTCAACTCTTACAAACTTTTTGTTATCATACACCGAAGCTGCAGTTAGAGGACATTTGTCTGTGTCTTTCACTACTTCCAGGAATTAATATATGTGAGAGATGTCAGCTTTACCTTCCTTAAGAGGCAGCTAAAACGACTAAGCTAACCAGCTGAGCCTGACATGGCAGGGTCAGGACCATAGTATGCTGTACCTAGTAACTATATACTGTACATGCTTGCTCTAGTTCTCACTCTTTTATCTGCAACTTAATACACTTATGTACTTATATAAATTTATAATACATTTACAACTTATGTTGCACCTGTGGACATGAGCATCTTTTTCTAAATTATTAATTGCGGTGTTCTAAAAAATAATCCAGGAAATCTTGTATAAATCTTTGTGATTCAGTTAACAGTATTTTTTCTGTATAATAAATAACTCGGTCGTGGTTTCAAGTTAATTAAATTACTTCATTATCTGCTGTATGTTCTAAAGTATTGTTATATTGAGGTGTGGTCAGGGAGCTTAAAATGTTTTCCAAAAATTAACTTGTTACTTGTTAAGAGTTCAACTAAATCTTTACTCGAGATTAATCAATAATTTGTTTATTATTTATAATTACAAAGTGTAGTTGACAATCTTTATTTGTTGCTTCAAGATGCGTATTATATTTTCTTATGACAAATATAATCTAAAATAATAATAAATAATATTATTATACAATGTGTTTTTATCCTATTCTTATCACGACTTAAACAATAGATTTCTTTCAGATTTACAATAATTCTGAAGATCTAGTATTGTACCTGCAGTAGCTGTCATCTTCATTAAAACATCAATCATGATTCACATGAAGATTAACAAGATGTAATGATAGGATTGTTTGGTTATAAAACATGGATTAAAAATAATGGAAACTCGTTATTAGTAGTACAATACAGTTCATATCTATCAATTGTACCCAAATACCACTCGAAGATTTCATGTACAGAAACAAGTGAACAAGAAGGAAATAAAAACAATATTTTTTAGTTGTATATGTACATGTATTTTCCCTCCCTCCCTCAACTCCCTGGCATTTTGTATTTTTCTAAGAGTTCGGAGTTAAAATCATCATTCTCCATTTCCTTCATGACCTTATAGTTAGGCACGTATCCCCTCCCCTCCTGGTGGGTGAGGGAGAACACCTTACCTCAAGAACTGGTTGACAATGAACTGTGATGTAGAGCGCGGCCATACTCACATTAGTGCAGACCACACCACCATAGGCCCCAATAGCCACTAAATTATCACCCTGGAGAAAAACTTTCTCACCTCGATACATAAAACCAAATTAAGAGTCAACTTTAAACTAATTACTTCTTCAGCGTATGTACACACCTGTTTAGGCTTCCATGGTCAAGAATTCCCATGATTCCTCCTCCCTACATCATCACTAAGTTCGGTCACTCAAGCTACGTCTTACAGTGCGAGAACGCAACACGTATTTCTCTACTTTAGTTACACGTAGTGATATGTGTCAAGCTGGACCCTGAATGAAAGAGTAACAAGTAAATTAGAAGGAAAAATGAAGAACTTAAGAATCATATGTTGGGTAATAGAACAAATAAAATAAGAAAAATAGAACTAAGGAAGAGATGTGAGAGTGAAGGAAGTGTCTGGCAGAGATATGACAACAGGAGTTTGTTGTGGTGTTACTGGCATATTGAGAGAATGGTAAGGGAAAGACTGATAAATCCGATGTATAGTTCAGAGGAGGATGGTAGGGGAAGGGAGAGAGGGACGGAGGAGGAAGAAGGTAGGAAGGAGGAGAAGGAGAGATGGAGGGAGGAAGAGAGGAACACCTAGAAGGAGAATATCGAGCTGGAAGAAGAACTCAAGAAATCAAGATGGTGGACAAACAAGACGTTGATATGTTTATGAATGAGGAGAGAGTCCATGGCGTCGACCAGTTGTTGTGGCCGACGGTGTTACTGTCGTGTGATCCCAAGTTATATGGAAAGACAGAATAAACCAAACAGATACCTTGAGGTCTTGTTATGAGAGGAGAACACTACAGCAGAACCTATCTGTTGTAGCAGAAAGAGTGAATGAATGATAACGAATGAAGAGAAAGATTGTTTGTTTCGGCAATTCTGTGATGTAGTGAAAGTAGTCTTAAATGAATGAAAAATAGTTCTAATATACTCGTAGTTTTATATCTTTGTTCCCTCAATTATTGAAATATATTAAGGCTTACTTATGAAACTGCCAACACAAAACTTTTCAATACGCAGTCGACAATCCTGGCTGACAGTTGTTGAACCTTGTCTTCTCACCCCATGTAGGGATGATTGCTTTACTTCCTCTGTGTGTGTGTGTGAGTGTGTGTGTGAACAGGGTATTGTGAAACCTAAGCATAGGATTTCAATGGAACTTTATAGATTGTTCAAATGATGGCTAGAAAAGAAGTGAATATGTGTGTGTTTGTGTGGAATCGGAATTAGAGGAATGTAAAGAAATTAATAAAGGAGAGAATTACTGACTTGCTTAGAAATTTGACCCTCGATTCGTGTTTCGTAATCGTTCATTGAATCTGTATCGAAGTGGGAATGAGAATTTTTGGAACATGTACTATCGTTGACAAAAGTTCGCTCCCTGTAGTGAAACTGAGACACGGGAATGAGTCTCCGAACTGACTTACCCTCAATGTTATCTGGTGCTGGTGTGCTGTGAGGGTCGATACTGCTTCAGTTTGGGAAGGAGAGAACTCTTGTCCACGATAGTACTGTGCAGCCATGGTCAAAATTCCTGTCGTCTCTCCTGCTGCTTCACTAACCCTGAGATTCAGACTCGCGAACCCGAAGCAGTAGACATTGATGCATTATTGTGTCCACGGATTCTTTGGATTCACGAGTCTGAATTACGGGATTCATGAAGCAGCAGGAGAGGCGACAGGACTTTCTACTGCCCTGTATAAGTGAGATGTTTCCTAAATGATAGTGTTAGTATGAACAAACCTGACGAAACAACCTAACAATTAAAGTATAATGAAGGAATGTGAAGTGTTGTGTGGAGGCAGATGAACCACAACACCGGAAAATAGTTGATCAACTTGGTACATAACTTTACAAACAAGGATCATGTTTACGTTACAATAATTATAAAGTATCATAATAGTTTTTCATAAAATTTACAAGAAATTATATTAAAAGTATCAAAAGGAAAATAAATATACTCGAATTTGATGAGATTTACCAAAGAACAAGAATAAAAGTAAATACAAAATAACTTATCATTTAATTAATTATGGTGGATCTTGATGAAACTTAATAAGCTAATTATGTGATATTGTTACAGAAAGACAAAAAAAACTTTCATTCAGTTGAAAAAAAACCAAACTCAATATTGTTTACATCGACGATAAAGACAATACAGAGACTATAACATAAATTCTCCTTATATCTCACTACTTTTACCTAACCTAACCTAACCTAACCTGTAGATAGGACGAGATATATTAATAAACGAAAGATCTATTATGAAAAGTTTAATCTCGTCAGTGAAAGTCAGAGTTCCTCACCAGGTCACGTGAGTTGCTTTCATAACTCAATGTCTCACCTTCTGTAAACAACAACTGTCAAATATCATAAGTTCCTTAACCTTTTTTCAAACAAGGGAAGAATTTTCTCATCGGTTACAAATTTACTTTCATTTTAATTAATATTGAAGAGTCCAGTTTTATACCACTGCCCAGCCTTATACCACAGTCCAGCCTTATATCACAGTCCAGCCTTATACCACAGTCCAGCCGTACACTATAGTCCAGCCTTATACCACAGTCCAGTCTTATACCACAGTCCAGCCATATACCACAGCCACTCCCTCCACCACCTCCTGTCCTCCCATCACCACTGTGGCCAACACAAACTACTGTCCTATCTCGTCTGTACATCAAACAACGATAAATAAAAACTTTAACACCTGAGGGAAAACTTATCATAAAGGTTTTCATCACTAAAAAAGTCCCAGTTGATGATAAATTCTGTTTATATTTACCCATTAGTTCAGTATTGCATAAGAGGAATTTCCGTACTGAGTGAACGTTGCTGATTCGTCTGTATATATCAACAGTATGAAGGTAATCCAGAATTTTAAAGGAATCAATTAATACTAAAGACACCTTAATGTATAATAACTTTTTCTTTTTTTTCATTAAATTTATATATGAGCTTTTACATAAGTTTCTATCTAAAATTACCTGTTCAATAACATGTCAGGCTTTAACAAAATATGGTAGTGTCAAGGTCTATGACCCAACCAGCAGTGTTCTACTTAATATAAGCCAAGCAGGTCACCCAATACAGTTCCTCTCACCATCTAGCGACCTTGAGCCCCCCGGAGTGTCTGCCCCCCCGACCATGTATATAAAGCGGCGCCAGTTGGACCCAGCATCACAACTCTCGCTCTGGTCTTCCTCCTCACCTCACCTCCTCCTCGAGACTCACACTCAACACTTGACTCAACAACAACAACACCTCATTCAGAGTCACAACTCATATTAAGACTTTCACAACAAACATCTCCTGAAGATGAAGGTCACAAAACATCTTATATTTATCGGTAAGAGAACTATGTAACTCGTATATGTAATGATCTTTTTCATTAAGTTTCTAATGTATCTCAGAAGACTAACTCTCTCTCTTATTCATTACTGAACACAAACGTAAACTAAAAACTCAATTATCATGTATAAGAATTTTCCTTCCATTAACATCTATGTAATTTTTGTCGTAATTTACAATAAGTTTTATTTTCTTTATTTTCTCAGCCTCGCTAGTTGCGTCATCCTGGGCGGTCAACCTAAATTATTTAACTCCAACGAACGGCTTCAACGGAGGCAACGGCAATGGTAACGGTAATGGAGGTTATAATAATGGAATTAATGGAAATGGCAACGGTGTGATTCTAAACGGCAACGGAAATGGGTTAGTCAATGGAAATGGTAACGGATACGTCAATGGTTTAAATGGAAATGGTGTGATTGTAAACGGTAATGGAAATGGTAATGGATATGTAAATGGCGGAAATGGTAACGGAGTATATACAAACGGCAATGGAAACGGAGTAATCAACGGAAATGGTAACGGATACGCCAATGGTGGTTATAGCAACGGTAATGGACTTATTGTGAACGGCAACGGTGTTGTTAACGGAAATGGATATGCCAATGGAAATGGTAATGGTTTTGTCAACGGCAACGGTGGTGTTAACGGAAACGGATATACCAATGGAAACGGTAATGGATTTGTCAACGGCAATGGTGCTGTTAACGGTAACGGATATGCCAATGGAAATGGTAATGGTTTAGTCAACGGCAACGGCGCTGTTAACGGGAACGGATACTACAACGGCATCGTGGACCCCATCAGCGCCCTTGCTTATGCTATTGGAGGTGGCGGCGTTCCCGGCGTGGACTATCCCATCCTGGCTTCTGTCCCCTTCACTGGATTCTCCTGCGGCGGACTAATACCCGGATACTACGCTGATACTGCCCCCGAGGCCGGCTGTCAGGTGAGTCTTTTACTGCCCCCGAGGCCGGCTGTCAGCTGAGTCTTATACTGCCCCCGAGGCCGGCTGTCAGGTGAGTCTTATACTGCCCCCGAGGCTGGCTGTCAGGTGAGTCTTTTACTGCCCCCGAGGCTGGCTGTCAGCTGAGTCTTATACTGCCCCGAGGCCGGCTGTCAGGTGAGTCTTATACTGCCCCCGAGGCTGGCTGTCAGCTGAGTCTTATGTCATATAAACTAATACACTCTGAATTTTATGAAGGTATAGTTGTTACGTCTCCTGCTGTATAAAGAAGATATATTCCTATATTCCTCAAAATTTTTGAGAATAGAACTTGAAGCATTTATCTGTTTCCATAATAATGTTGTTTAAAGTAGATGTTGCTTATCTTCAGGTTAATTGATAATGTTGTCCTCGACAGGTGTTTCACATCTGTCAGGCAGATGGCAGGAGCGACTCCTTCCTGTGTCCCAACGGCACCATCTTCAACCAGCAGTACTTCGTGTGTGACTGGTGGTACAACTTCGACTGTTCCACCGCCCCACAGTTCTACGACCTCAACGCTCAGATCGTAGTTGTCAACGGTAATGGCAACGGATACTCCAACGGCATCGTCAATGGCATTATTAACGGTAACGGGATTTACGGTAACGGAGCAAATGGCAATGGTGCAGTAAACGGAAATGGTGTCGTCAACGGTAATGGAAACGGATACGCTAATGGCAATGGTTATGCTAATGGCAACGGTAATGGCAATGGATACGTCAATGGTGCAGTAAATGGAAATGGACTCATCAATGGCAATGGCAACGGTTATGCTAATGGCAACGGTAATGGTAACGGATACGTCAATGGTGCAGTAAATGGAAATGGTGTCGTCAATGGTAATGGAAACGGATATGCTAATGGCAATGGTTATGCTAATGGCAACGGTAATGGCAATGGATACGTCAATGGTGCAGTAAATGGAAATGGACTCATCAATGGCAATGGCAACGGTTATGCAAATGGAAACGGCAATGGCATTGGATATGCCAACGGTGCAGTAAATGGAAATGGTCTCATCAGCGGCAATGGCAACGGTTATGCAAATGGCAACGGTAATGGTAATGGTCTTATCAACGGCAATGGTAATGGTCTTATCAACGGCAATGGTAATGGTCTTATCAACGGCAACGGTAATGGATACCCTAACGGTAACGGAATCAACGGAAATGGAAACGGATACACCAACGGTAATGGAAACGGTAACGGATACGCCAATGGCAACGGTAATGGTATTATCAATGGGAACGGTAATGGACTTTTCAATGGCAACGGTAATGGTCTTATCAACGGCAACGGTAATGGATACACCAATGGTAACGGAGTCAACGGGAACGGGTTGAGCATACCGGCGCCAGCCTCTCCCTCCGGCCTGTACCAGACGCCCGCCTTCTAAGTGTTGCCTCCCACATCTGTCTCAACTCTTACAAACTTTTTGTTATCATACAGCGAAGCTGCAGTTAGAGGACATTTGTCTGTGTCTTTCACTACTTCCAGGAATTAATATATATGAGAGATGTCAGCTTTACCTTCCTTAAGAGGCAGCTAAAACGACTAAGCTAACCAGCTTTGCCTGACACGGCAGGGTCAGGACCATAGTATGCTGTACCTAGTAACTATATACTGTACATGCTTGCTCTAGTTCTCTCACTCTCTTATCTACACCTTAAATTCCCGTCAATGTATTTGTCACTTGTTAAAGGTTCACCTAAATCTACACTTAAGATTCAATGAAATGGTTTTAGAGTATTTTTCATTACAATGTTTAGTGTTCTACCCTCACTGGTTGCTTCAAGATGCTTATATATTTTCTTATAATAAATATTATACAAAAACAATAAATATCATTATGATTCACTGAGTTTTTAACCCATTGTTATCAAATTCAAACACTTTTTCGGTTATTGAAATACTACGGAATGTGTACAGTCTTTTAGCAAAACGAAATTTACAAGAATGTTAACACGAAATAAAGATAAGCTTGGAAACACAATTTATAATCTAATTTGAAAATGTATCCTTAGAACCAAGATATATTTAACATCAGGTTCTAGTTTGGGTTACAATACATGACATTTTTCTTCCATATGTTGACATGAAAAGAAAGTGAAAGTGATTCCCATAGGCATGATGGTCTATTAGGGACAGTGTGGATTCAGTACACTGTATACTGAGACTTCGGTACACAAGGAGGCAGCATGGCCAGTATAGTGCCCCCATCCGCCTTCACTTCTCCAACATTTAAAATTTAGATTACCATATGCAGCTTGGTGGACTGGCAGTGCCCAAGACTAAGTGAGTTGCACGACTAGCGAGGTTATCCTAAAACTATATCTTGCGCTTGTGAGACTTCACTTGGATTATGCGGTTCAGTTTTGGGCACCATACTACAGAATGGATTTCGAATCCACAGAGGACTTGGCACTCCCTGAGGAGACGTAGAGTGAGGGGCGATATGATCGAGGTGTATAAATGGAAGCCAGGGCTAAACAAGGGTGATATAACAAGGGTACTCAAACTATTCAACCGGCAGCGAGCTCGTAGCAATGGTTTTAAATTGGACAAATTTCTATTTAGGCACGAGATAGGTAAACACTGGTTTGGAAATAGAGTAGTGGATGAGTGGAACAAGTTACTGAAGATCATCATTAATTCCAACAAGCTGTGTAGCTTCAAATATAGGTTAGACAGATATATGAGCGATAGGGGTTGGGTGTAAACTGGGCTGCCTATAGTATGGGCCAATTTGCCCGCTGCAGTTCAGTATCATTCCATTCTTATATTTTTATTTATCGATAACTATTGCTTCTGTGTATATTATCTCCCCAAAAGATTTAGAAGCCTCATTTACACACAATTGCAGGGCCTCAATTGTTTCTCTTACCATTGACAACACAACATACATATATTGTTTTTCACTCTTGATCTTTTTTTCATTTTTGTATTTCTTTATGGTTCTATTATTATTATTATTATTATTATTATTATTATTATTATTATTATTATTATTATTATTATTATTATTATTATTATTATTATTATTATTATTATTAAATTTCGCCCCCAGGCCCCGATGTGGGTCAGTGACCCAGCCAGGTGGGCTAATCCCCGCAAAAAAAAATTAAATAAATAAAACATATCTATCGTCTGTTGAGAAAATACCGAATTGATCTATATATATATATATATATATATATATATATATATATATATATATATATATATATATATATATATATATATATATATATATATATATATATATATATATATATATATATATATATATGTATATATAATATATATATAATATATATATATATATATATATATATATATATATATATATATATATATATCTTAGTTAATCCAACCTTAAAATGATCCTAAAACATTAGCAAATACTGTATTACTTTTTCATTAAGACTGTATGTTCTGAAGCTTGATCAAGGAATCAGAGTACCACCCTCATACCTGGGAGTTGGCGACCACAGTCCTCCTCTCTAAACGTTCTTGGGTTGCTTTTACCAATCATCTAATTCTAAGGGCTTGTATTTCTCTACCTTCCCCTGGCCTTCCTACTCCCAACCTTGCCCAATAATATTGCTATTATTATCCCCGACGTATCTAATTTTTCTTTGTCTGTACATTTGAAGTACAGTGTATTTCTCATGAAGTTTTTGCTAATACTATTACTTCTTCACTTGTTTACCTGTCAGAGTAACTTATTCTTAACATTGGCCTATAACACCACATTTCAAAGGCCTCCAACCTCTTTCTGGTGTCTGCTGAAAGTGTCCACGCCTCTGACCCATACATCAGACCTTGCCATATAAAGCCTTTCAGCAACCCTTTTCTCAAATAGACGTTAATGTTTCCTTTTCATTAGATCTTTCAGATTATTAAATGCTGTTTATGCTTGCCCTAATTTTGTTTTGATTTCTTCTGTACATCTACCATTACAACTAATGTTATCTCCCAAGTACACAATATTCTCCACTTGTTTAAGTTCGCCGTTGCCTACCATAATTTTTATTTTAGGATTCATTTTCAATTTGGAAAACCATTACTTTAGTCTTTTTGCATGATAACAGTAGGTTAAAACACAGTGTATGATAATCACATTTATTTTTATATCATATTTGTTACAAGAAAATATAATAAGCATCTTGAAGCAACCAAGTAAGGTAAAACAATACACTTTGTTATTAAAAATTCTCACAAAGACTTTCCTTAGAATTTTGTATGAAAATTTAGATGAACCTTCAACAAGTAACAAGAGGTTTTTAAACTTGCTGTACACACCTGGATATATTGCTAAGAAAGATCCATACTGAAGTAACACTGTTTAACTGAAGTCATTAACTATGTAAGGAACAATTATTATCGTATTTAGAATTACATATAAAAGATTATTGATACGAATATTTAAGACACATTAATTAATAAATAAAAAGGTAGACAGTCTTGTGTATTAGAGTTGTAGATAAAAGAGTGAGAACTAGAGCAAGCATGTACAGTATATAGCTACCAGGTACAGCAAACTATGGTCCTGACCCTGCCATGTCAGGCACAGCTGGTTAGCTTAGTCGTTTTAGCTGCCTCTTGAGGAAGGTAAAGCTGACATCTCTCATATATATTAATTCCTGGAAGTAGTGAAAGACACAGACAAATGTCCTCTAACTGCAGCTTCGGTGTATGATAACAAAAAGTTTGTAAGAGTTGAGACAGATGTGGGAGGCAACACTTAGAAGGCGGGCGTCTGGTACAGGCCGGAGGGAGAGGCTGGCGCCGGTATGCTCAACCCGTTACCGTTGACTCCGTTACCATTGGTGTATCCATTACCGTTGCCATTGGCGTATCCGTTACCGTTGCCGTTGATTCCGTTCCCATTGGTGTATCCATTACCGTTGCCGTTGATAAGACCATTTCCGTTGCCGTTGATAAGTCCATTACCGTTGCCATTGATAAGACCATTACCGTTGCCAATGGCGTATCCGTTACCGTTGCCGTTGATTCCGTTCCCATTGGTGTATCCATTACCGTTGCCATTGGCGTATCCGTTACCGTTGCCGTTGATTCCGTTCCCATTGGTGTATCCATTACCGTTGCCGTTGATAAGACCATTTCCGTTGCCGTTGATAAGTCCATTACCGTTGCCATTGATAAGACCATTACCGTTGCCATTGGCGTATCCGTTACCGTTTCCATTACCGTTGGTGTATCCGTTTCCATTTCCGTTGATTCCGTTACCGTTAGAGTATCCGTTACCGTTGCCGTTAATAAGACCATTACCATTTCCGTTGCCATTAATTCCATTACCGTTGCCATTGCCATTGATGAGTCCATTTCCATTTCCTGCACCATTGACGTATCCATTGCCATTACCGTTGCCATTAGCATAACCATTGCCATTAGCGTATCCATTTCCATTACCATTGACGACACCATTTCCATTAACTCCATTAATTGCACCATTTCCGTTTACTGCACCATTGCCATTTGCTCCGTTACCGTAAATCCCGTTACCGTTAATAATGCCATTGACGATGCCGTTTGAGTATCCGTTGCCATTACCGTTGACCACTCCGATCTGAGCGTTGAGACTGTAGAACTGTGGGGCGGTGGAACAGTCAAAGTTGGACCACCAGTCACACACGAAGTACTGCTGGTTGAAGATGGTGCCGTTGGGACACAGGAAGGAGTCGCTCCTGCCATCTGCCTGACAGATGTGAAACACCTGTCGAGGAAAACATTATCAATTAACCTGAAGATAAGCAACATTATTATGGAAAGAGATAAATGCTTCAAGTTCTATTATCAAAAATCTTAAGGAATATAGGAATATATCTTCTTTATACAGCAGGAAACGTAACAACTAAACCTTCATAAAACTCAGAATGTATTAGTTTATATGACATAAGACTCACCTGACAGCCGGCCTCGGGGGCAGTAAAAGACTCACCTGACAGCCGGCCTCGGGGGCAGTGTCAGCGTAGTATCCGGGTATTAGTCCGCCGCAGGAGAATCCAGTGAAGGGGACAGAAGCCAGGATGGGATAGTCCACGCCGGGGACGCCGCCACCTCCAATAGCATCAGCAAGGGCGCTGATGGGGTCCACGATGCCGTTGTAGTACCCGTTCCCGTTAACAGCGCCGTTGCCGTTGACAAATCCATTACCATTTCCATTGGCATATCCGTTCCCGTTAACAGCACCGTTCCCGTTGACAAATCCATTACCATTTCCAATGGCATATCCGTTTCCGTTAACAGCACCGTTGCCGTTGACTAAACCATTACCATTTCCATTGGTATAACCGTTCCCGTTAACAACACCGTTTCCGCTAACAAATCCATTACTATTTCCATTGGCATATCCGTTTCCGTTAACAGCACCGTTGCCGTTGACTAAACCATTACCATTTCCATTGGTATAACCGTTCCCGTTAATAACACTATTGCCATTGACAGTAAGTCCATTACCGTTGCCGTTTACACCATTGACGTATCCGTTACCATTTCCATTGACTAACCCATTTCCGTTACCGTTTAGAATCACACCGTTGCCATTTCCATTAACTCCATTAGTATAACCTCCATTACCGTTACCATTACCGTTGCCACCGTTGAAGCCGTTCGTTGGAGTTAAATAATTTAGGTTGATCGCCCAGGATGACGCAACTAGCGAGGCTGAGAAAATAAAGAAAATAAAACTTATTGTAAATTACGACAAAAATTACATAGATGTTAATGGAAGGAAAATTCTTATACATGATAATTGAGTTTTTAGTTTACGTTTGTGTTCAGTAATGAATAAGGGAGAGAGTTAGTCCTCTGAGATACATTAGAAACCTAATGAAAAGGATCATAATATGTACGAGTTACATAGTTCTCTTACCGATAAATATAAGATGTTTTGTGACCTTCATCTTCAGGAGATGTTTGTTGTGAAAGTCTTAATATGAGTTGTGACTCTGAATGAGTGTTGTTGTTGTTGAGTCAAGTGTTGAGTGTGAGTCTCGAGGAGGAGGTGAGGTGAGGAGGAAGACCAGAGCGAGAGTTGTGATGCTGGGTCCAACTGGCGCCGCTTTATATACATGGTCGGGGGGCAGACACTCCGGGGGGCTCAAGGTCGCTAGATGGTGAGAGGAACTATATTGGGTGACCTGCTTGGCTGATATTAAGTAGAACACTGCTGGTTGGGTCATAGACCTTGACACTATCATATTTTGTTAAAGTCTGACATGTTATGGAACAGGTAATTTTAGAGAGAAACTTATGTAAAAGTTCATATATACATTTAATGAAAAAATGTAAAAGTTATTATACATTTGCGTGTCTTTAGTATTAAATAATTCTTTTAAAATTCTGGATTACCTTCATACTGTTGATATATACAGACGAATCAGCTACGTTCACTCAGTATGGGAATTCCTCTAATGCAATACTGAACTAATGGGTAAATATAAACAGAATTTATCTTCAACTGAGACTTTTTTTAGTGATGAAAACCTTTATGATAAGTTTTCCCTCAGGTGTTAAAGTTTTTATTTATCGTTGGTTGATGTACAGACGAGATAGGACAGTAGTTTGTGTTGGCAACAGTGGTGATGGGAGGACAGGAGGTGGTGGAGAGAGTGACTGTGGTATATGGCTGGACTGTGGTATAAAGTAGGACTGTGGTATAAGGCTGGACTGTGGTATAAAGTAGGACTGTGGTATAAGGCTGGACTGTGGTATAAGGCTGGACTGTTAAATATTAATTAAAATGAAATAAAATTTGTAATCGATGAGTAAATTCTTCCCTTGTTTGAAAAAAGGTGAATCAAATTATGATATTTGACAGTTGTTGTTTACAGAAGGTGAGACATAGAGTTATGAAAGTAACTCATGTGACCTGGTGAGGAACTCTGACTTTCACTGACGAGATTAAACTTTCCATAATAGATCTTCATTATATTTCGATTATTAATATATCTCTTCCTATCTGCAGGTTAGATTAAGTTAGGTTAGGTTAGTTCAAAGATCAGGTTAGAAGTTAGGTTAGGTTTGGTTTGGTTAGGTTAGGTCAGTTAACCTCTCTTAAGTAACCGTCGTGAGGTCAAAGGAGAATTCATGTTTTAGTATCGGTATTGTTTTTATCGTCGTTGTAAACAATACTGAAGTTTCTGTCGTGTCTCACCCTAAGGAAAACTGTCTTGTCTTTCTGTAACAATATTCTGTATTCGTTTCTACAGATGGAAAGAGTTATCACCTAAGTCGCCTTTCATGTTTCATCAAGGTCCATCCTCCCGTTCATGAGACGATTAATTGAAAAATATCTTCTTTAGTCTTTACCTTTATTCTTGTTCTCTGGTAAATTTCATCAAATTCGAATATATTTCCTTTTCTTTTGGTACTTTTAAAATTTCTAGTTATTTTTTTTAGAAAATTATTATGATACTTTATATTGTGACGTAAACATGATCCTTGTCAGTAAAGTTATGTACCAAGTTGATGAAGTCTTTCTCCCGTGTTGTGGTTCATCCGCCTCCACACAACGCTTCACATTCCTTCATTACACTTCACGTCTTGTTAGGTTGATTCGTCAGGTTCTTTCATAATAACACTATCACTTAGGAAACGTCTCGCTTGTACAGTACATTCAAAACCCCTGCTGCTCCACGAATCCCGTAATTCAGACTCGTGAATGTAAAGCATCCGTGGGCACAATAATGGATGAGTGTCTACTGCTTCGGGTTCATGAAGCAGCATGAGAGGCAACAGGACTTTTGACCGTGACTGCACAGTACGTTTCCCAGAAATACTCTTTCCCACACCCCCATTATTTTTTTCCTTATATTACTCGGTCACATAATCAGTTTTCCATCTCCATCTACATATGTTGAATTTTTTTTTGCCACACTCCTGGGACAAAATTAAGGTTATCTTTCCTCTAGCCACACTATTATTGCGGGGGAAGGATGGTTGAACAGCGACTCAAATATTAGAACCACCGGAAATTAGACCCGGGCTTTAGCTAACTGAACAGAAAATTATGTAAACAGTTAACAGAAGAAAATATTACATTGTATGGGATGAGAAACACTCCTTCAACGCGGATAGGTCAGGAATACTTAACCGTACCTAGCGACGGGGTCTCCACAGGGCAGCGAACTAAACAGAAGCAACAGCTCCATCACGAATACCCGTATAAATGACCAACTAAGACCTGTCATGACCCAATGCAGCTCACTATCTCTTCAACAAAACAAAAGTCAACTCACAGTACGTCGGCGGGACATCAAGCTTTCGGAGTCATTAAAAGTATGGTGTAAAGGAGGAGGCAGCAGGACCATTGCACAACAGTCTCTGGCCTCACACCGCTGGGGCAACAGCTTGACAAATGAAGAGCTGTTGAGGACAAACAAATGAATCAATAGTAAAACAAAGAAAATTAAAGATGTAGTAAACTAAAAACACACAAACTGGATGAGACAAGGACAAGAACTCACAGAGGAGTGTGCACAGTATAGACCTCTCCGCTAGCCAGGTCTCGGTCAAGTGAGGGACAGCCCGGACAGACAGCAGGGTTGTCCCACAAGTTAAATACAATGAATTGAACATGGTACTTCGATACAGATTCAGTGAACGACTACGAAGCACAAATCAAAGGTCGAAGTTCTAAACGAGTCAATAATTCCCTCCTTTACTGATTTCTGTATCTTCCTCTAATACCAACTCCACACAAACACACACACATATTCACTTCTTTTCTGGCCTCAAGGTATCTGTTTGGTTTATTCTGTCTTTCCATATAACTTGGGATCACCCGACAGTAACACCGTCACCCACAACAACTGGTCGACGCCATGGTCTCTCTCGCCATTCATAAACATATCAACGTCTTGTTTGTACACCATCTTGATTTCTTGAGTTCTTCTTCTCGCGTGTTATTCTCCTTCTAGGTGTTCCTCTCCCCCTCCGCCCCTCTCTCCCCTTCCGCTATTCTCTCCCTCACCCTACCATCGTCTTCTGAACTATACACCGGATTTATCATTTTCTTTTAACATTATCTCAATATATCAATAACACCACAACAAACTCCTGCACTCACATCTCTGCCAGACACTTCCTCCATTCTCACATCTCTTCCTTGTTTCTATATTGCTTGTTCTCTTTATTCTATTTACCCAACATATTATTCTTAAGTTCTTAGTTATTGCTTCTCCTAATTTCCTTGTTACTCTTTCATTCAGGGCCCAGCTTGACACATATCGCTACGTGTAATTGAAACAGAGAAATACGTGTTGCTTTCTTGCAATGTAAGGCGTAGCTTGATTGTAACCGAACTTATTGATGATGTAGGGAGAAGGAATCATGGGAATTCTTGACCATGGAAGCCTAAACAGGTGTGTACATACGCTGAAGGAGTAATTAGTTGACTCTTAATTTGGTTTTATTTATCTAGGTGAGAAACTTTTCCTCCAGGGTGATAATTTAGTGTCTGTTGGGGCCTATGGTGATGTGGTCTGCGCTGATGTGAGTATTGTTACCCAGTTCTTGAGGTAAGGTGTTCTCCCTCACCCACCAGGAGGGGAGGGGATACGTGCCTAGCTGTTGGTCATGAGGGAAATGGAGAATGATGATTTTAACTCCTAACTCTAAGAAAAATAGAAAATGCCAGGGAGTTGAGGGAGGGAGGGAGGGAAAATACATGTACAAATACAACTAAAAAATATTGCTTTTATTTCCTTCTTGTTCACTTGTTTCTGTACATGAAATCTTCGAGTGGTATTTGGGTACAATTGATAGATATGAACTGTATTGTACTACTAATAACGAGTTTCCATTTTTTTTAATCCATGTTTTATAACCAAACAATCCTATCATTACATCTTGTTAATATTCATGTGAATCATATTTGATGTTTTGATGAAGATGACAGCTACTGCAGGTACAATACTAGATCTTCAGAATTATTGTAAATCTGAAAGAAATCTATTGTTTAAGTCGTGATAAGAATAGGATAAAAACACATTGTCTAATAATATTATTTATTATTTTTTTAGATTATATTTGTCATAAGAAAATATAATAAGCATCTTGAAGCAACAAATAAAGGTTGTCAACTACACTTTGTAATTATAAATAATAAACAAAATATTGATTAATCTCGAGTAAAGATTTAGTTGAACTCTTAAGAAGTAACAAGTTAATTTTTGGAAAACATTTTAAGCTCCCTGACCACACCTCAATATAACAATACTTTAGAACATACAGCAGATACTGAAGTAATTTATTTAACTTGAAACCACGGCCGAGTTATTTATTATACAGAAAAAATACTGTTAACTGAATCACAAAGATTTATACAAGATTTCCTGGATTATTTTTTAGAACACCGCAATTAATAATTTAGAAAAAGACGCTCATGTCCACAGGTGCAACATAAGTTGTAAATGTATTATAACTTTATATAAGTACATAAGTGTATTAAGTTGTAGATAAAAGAGTGAGAACTAGAGCAAGCATGTACAGTATATAGTTACTAGGTACAGCATACTATGGTCCTGACCCTGCCATGTCAGGCTCAGCTGGTTAGCTTAGTCGTTTTAGCTGCCTCTTGAGGAAGGTAAAGCTGACATCTCTCATATATATTAATTCCTGGAAGTAGTGAAAGACACAGACAAATGTCCTCTAACTGCAGCTTCGGTGTATGATAACAAAAAGTTTGTAAGAGTTGAGACAGATGTGGGAGGCAACACTTAGAAGGCGGGCGTCTGGTACAGGCCGGAGGGAGAGGCTGGCGCCGGTATGCTCAACCCGTTCCCGTTGACTCCGTTACCATTGGTGTATCCATTACCGTTGTTACCGTTGTTGATTCCGTTCCATTGGCGTATCCATTACCGTTGCCGTTGATAAGACCATTTCCGTTGCCGTTGATAAGTCCATTACCGTTGCCATTGATAAGACCATTACCGTTGCCATTGGTGTATCCATTACCGTTGCCGTTGATAAGACCATTTCCGTTGCCGTTGATAAGTCCATTACCGTTGCCATTGATAAGACCATTACCGTTGCCATTGGCATATCCGTTACCGTTGCCGTTGATTCCGTTCCCATTGGTGTATCCATTACCGTTGCCATTGGCGTATCCGTTACCGTTGCCGTTGATTCCGTTCCCATTGGTGTGTCCATTACCGTTGCCGTTGATAAGACCATTTCCGTTGCCGTTGATAAGTCCATTACCGTTGCCATTGATAAGACCATTACCGTTGCCATTGGCGTATCCGTTACCGTTTCCATTACCGTTGGTGTATCCGTTTCCATTTCCGTTTATTCCGTTACCGTTAGAGTATCCGTTACCGTTGCCGTTAATAAGACCATTACCATTGCCGTTTCCATTAGCATAACCGTTGCCATTGCCATTGATGAGTCCATTTCCATTTACTCCACCATTGACGTATCCATTGCCATTACCGTTGCCATTAGCATAACCATTGCCATTAGCGTATCCGTTTCCATTACCGTTGACGACACCATTTCCGTTTACTGCACCATTGCCATTTGCTCCGTTACCGTAAATCCCGTTACCGTTAATAATGCCATTGACGATGCCGTTGGAGTATCCGTTGCCATTACCGTTGACCACTCCGATCTGAGCGTTGAGACTGTAGAACTGCGGGGCGGTGGAACAGTCGAAGTTGTACCACCAGTCGCACACGAAGAACTGCTGGTTGAAGATGGTGCCGTTGGGACACAGGAAGGAGTCGCTCCTGCCATCTGCCTGACAGATGTGGAATACCTGTCGAGGACAACATTATCAATTAACCTGAACATAAGCAACATCTACTTTAAACAACATTATTATGGAAACAGATAAATGCTTCAAGTTCTATTCTCAAAAATCTTGAGGAATATAGGAATATATCTTCTTTATACAGCAGGAGACGTAACAACTAAACCTTCATAAAATTCAGAATGTATTAGTTTATATGACATAAGACTCAGCTGACAGCCGGCCTCGGGGGCAGTATAAGACTCAACTGACAGCCGGCCTCGGGGCAGTATAAGACTCACCTGACAGCCGGCCTCGGGGGTAGTATAAGACTCAGCTGACAGCCGGCCTCGGGGGCAGTAAAAGACTCACCTGACAGCCGGCCTCGGGGGCAGTATCAGCGTAGTATCCGGGTATTAGTCCGCCGCAGGAGAATCCAGTGAAGGGGACAGAAGCCAGGATGGGATAGTCCACGCCGGGGACGCCGCCACCTCCAATAGCATCAGCAAGGGCGCTGATGGGGTCCACGATGCCGTTGTAGTACCCGTTCCCGTTAACAGCGCCGTTGCCGTTGACAAATCCATTACCATTTCCATTGGCATATCCGTTCCCGTTAACAGCACCGTTCCCGTTGACAAATCCATTACCATTTCCAATGGCATATCCGTTTCCGTTAACAGCACCGTTGCCGTTGACTAAACCATTACCATTTCCATTGGTATAACCGTTCCCGTTAACAACACCGTTTCCGCTAACAAATCCATTACTATTTCCATTGGCATATCCGTTTCCGTTAACAGCACCGTTGCCGTTGACTAAACCATTACCATTTCCATTGGTATAACCGTTCCCGTTAATAACACTATTGCCATTGACAGTAAGTCCATTACCGTTGCCGTTTACACCATTGACGTATCCGTTACCATTTCCATTGACTAACCCATTTCCGTTACCGTTTAGAATCACACCGTTGCCATTTCCATTAACTCCATTAGTATAACCTCCATTACCGTTACCATTACCGTTGCCACCGTTGAAGCCGTTCGTTGGAGTTAAATAATTTAGGTTGACCGCCCAGGATGACGCAACTAGCGAGGCTGAGAAAATAAAGAAAATAAAACTTATTGTAAATTACGACAAAAATTACATAGATGTTAATGGAAGGAAAATTCTTATACATGATAATTGAGTTTTTAGTTTACGTTTGTGTTCAGTAATGAATAAGAGAGAGAGTTAGTCTTCTGAGATACATTAGAAACTTAATGAAAAAGATCATTATATATACGAGTTACATAGTTCTCTTACCGATAAATATAAGATGTTTTGTGACCTTCATCTTCAGGAGATGTTTGTTGTGAAAGTCTTAATATGAGTTGTGACTCTGAGTGAGGTGTTGTTGTTGTTGAGTCAAGTGTTGAGTGTGAGTCTCGAGGAGGAGGTGAGGTGAGGAGGAAGACCAGAGCGAGAGTTGTGATGCTGGGTCCAACTGGCGCCGCTTTATATACATGGTCGGGGGGCAGACACTCCGGGGGGCTCAAGGTCGCTAGATGGTGAGAGGAACTGTATTGGATGACCTGCTTGGCTGATATTAAGTAGAACACTGCTGGTTGGGTCATAGACCTTGACACTATCATATTTTGTTAAAGTCTGACATGTTATGGAACAATGTAATTTTAGAGAGAAACTTATGTAAAAGTTCATATATAAATTTAATGAAAAAATGTAAAAGTTATTATACATTTGCGTGTCTTTAGTATTAAATAATTCTTTTAAAATTCTGGATTACCTTCATACTGTTGATATATACAGACGAATCAGCTACGTTCACTCAGTATGGGAATTCCTCTAATGCAATACTGAACTAATGGGTAAATATAAACAGAATTTATCATCAACTGAGACTTTTTTTAGTGATGAAAACCTTTATGATAAGTTTTCCCTCAGGTGTTAAAGTATTTATTTATCGTTGGTTGATGTACAGACGAGATAGGACAGTAGTTTGTGTTGGCAACAGTGGTGATGGGAGGACACGAGGTGGTGGAGGGAGTGGCTGTGGTATATGGCTGGACTGTGGTATAAAGTAGGACTGTGGTATAAGGCTGGACTGTGGTATAAAGTAGGACTGTGGTATAAGGCTGGACTGTGGTATAAAGTAGGACTGTGGTATAAGGCTGGACTGTGGTATAAGGCTGGACTGTTAAATATTAATTAAAATGAAATAAAATTTGTAATCGATGAGTAAATTCTTCCCTTGTTTGAAAAAAGGTGAATCAAATTATGATATTTGACAGTTGTTGTTTACAGAAGGTGAGACATTGAGTTATGAAAGCAACTCACGTGACCTGGTGAGGAACTCTGACTTTCACTGACGAGATTAAACTTTCCATAATAGATCTTCATTATATTTCGATTATTAATATATCTCTTCCTATCTGCAGGTTAGATTAAGTTAGGTTAGGTTAGTTCAAAGATCAGGTTAGAAGTTAGGTTAGGTTTGGTTTGGTTAGGTTAGGTCAGTTAACCTCTCTTAAGTAACCGTCGTGAGGTCAAAGGAGAATTCATGTTTTAGTATCGGTATTGTTTTTATCGTCGTTGTAAACAATACTGAAGTTTCTGTCGTGTCTCACCCTAAGGAAAACTGTCTTGTCTTTCTGTAACAATATTCTGTATTCGTTTCTACAGATGGAAAGAGTTATCACCTAAGTCGCCTTTCATGTTTCATCAAGGTCCATCCTCCCGTTCATGAGACGATTAATTGAAAAATATCTTCTTTAGTCTTTACCTTTATTCTTGTTCTCTGGTAAATTTCATCAAATTCGAATATATTTCCTTTTCTTTTGGTACTTTTAAAATTTCTAGTTATTTTTTTTAGAAAATTATTATGATACTTTATATTGTGACGTAAACATGATCCTTGTCAGTAAAGTTATGTACCAAGTTGATGAAGTCTTTCTCCCGTGTTGTGGTTCATCCGCCTCCACACAACGCTTCACATTCCTTCATTACACTTCACGTCTTGTTAGGTTGATTCGTCAGGTTCTTTCATAATAACACTATCACTTAGGAAACGTCTCGCTTGTACAGTACATTCAAAACCCCTGCTGCTCCACGAATCCCGTAATTCAGACTCGTGAATGTAAAGCATCCGTGGGCACAATAATGGATGAGTGTCTACTGCTTCGGGTTCATGAAGCAGCATGAGAGGCAACAGGACTTTTGACCGTGACTGCACAGTACGTTTCCCAGAAATACTCTTTCCCACACCCCCATTATTTTTTTCCTTATATTACTCGGTCACATAATCAGTTTTCCATCTCCATCTACATATGTTGAATTTTTTTTTGCCACACTCCTGGGACAAAATTAAGGTTATCTTTCCTCTAGCCACACTATTATTGCGGGGGAAGGATGGTTGAACAGCGACTCAAATATTAGAACCACCGGAAATTAGACCCGGGCTTTAGCTAACTGAACAGAAAATTATGTAAACAGTTAACAGAAGAAAATATTACATTGTATGGGATGAGAAACACTCCTTCAACGCGGATAGGTCAGGAATACTTAACCGTACCTTGCGACGGGGTCTCCACAGGGCAGCGAACTAAACAGAAGCAACAGCTCCATCACGAATACCCGTATAAATGACCAACTAAGACCTGTCATGACCCAATGCAGCTCACTATCTCTTCAACAAAACAAAAGTCAACTCACAGTACGTCGGCGGGACATCAAGCTTTCGGAGTCATTAAAAGTATGGTGTAAAGGAGGAGGCAGCAGGACCATTGCACAACAGTCTCTGGCCTCACACCGCTGGGGCAACAGCTTGACAAATGAAGAGCTGTTGAGGACAAACAAATGAATCAATAGTAAAACAAAGAAAATTAAAGATGTAGCAAACTAAAAACACACAAACTGGATGAGACAAGGACAAGAACTCACAGAGGAGTGTGCACAGTATAGACCTCTCCGCTAGCCAGGTCTCGGTCAAGTGAGGGACAGCCCGGACAGACGGCAGGGTTGTCCCACAAGTTAAATACAATGAATTGAACATGGTACTTCGATACAGATTCAGTGAACGACTATGGAGCACGAATCAAAGGTCGAAGTTCTAAGCGAGTCAATAATTCCCTCCTTTACTGATTTCTGTATCTTACTCTAATACCAACTCCACACAAACACACACACATATTCACTTCTTTTCTGGCCTCAAGGTATCTGTTTGGTTTATTCTGTCTTTCCATATAACTTGGGATCACCCGTCAGTAACACCGTCACCCACAACAACTGGTCGACGCCATGGTCTCTCTCGCCATTCATAAACATATCGACGTCTTGTTTGTCCACCATCTTGATTTCTTGAGTTCTTCTTCCCGCGTGTTATTCTCCTTCTAGGTGTTCCTCTCCCCCTCCGCCCCTCTCACCTTCCACCACTCCTCTCTCCCTCCCCCTACCATCGTCTTCTGAACTATACACCGGATTTATCATTTTCTTTTATCATTATCTCAATATATCAATAACACCACAACAAACTCCTGCACTCGCCTCTCTGCCAGACACTTCCTCCATTCTCACATCTCTTCCTTGTTTCTATATTGCTTGTTCTCTTTATTCTATTTACCCAACATATTATTCTTAAGTTCTTAATTTTTGCTTCTCCTAATTCACTTGTTACTCTTTCATTCAGGGCCCAGCTTGACACATATCGCTACGTGTAATTGAAACAGAGAAATACGTGTTACTTTCTCGCACTGTAAGGCGTAGCTTGATTGTAACCGAACTTATTGATGATGTAGTGAGGAGGAATCATGGGAATTCTTGACCATGGAAGCCTAAACAGGTGTGTACATACGCTAAAGGAGTAATTAGTTTAAAGTTGACTCTTAATTTGGTTTTATTTATCTAGGTGAGAAACTTTTCCTCCAGGGTGATAATTTAGTGTCTATTGGGGCCTATGGTGGTGTGGTCTGCACTAATGTGAGTATGGCCGCGCTCTACATCACAGTTCATTGTTAACCAGTTCTTGAAGTAAGGTGTTCTCCTCACCCACCAGGAGGGAGGGATACGTGCCTAGCTGTTGGTCATGTGAAATGGAGAAAGATGATTTTAACTCCTAACTCTAAGAAAAATAGAAAATGCCAGGGAGTTGAGGGAGGGAGAGGAAAATACATGTACAAATACAACTAAAAATATTGTTTTTATTTCCTTCTTGTTCACTTGTTTCTGTACATGAAATCTTCGAGTGGTATTTGGGTACAATTGATAGATATGAACTGTATTGTACTACTAATAACGAGTTTCCATTTTTTAATCCATGTTTTATAGCCAAACAATCCTATCATTACATCTTGTTAATATTCATGTGAATCATATTTGATGTTTTGATGAAGATGACAGCTACTGCAGGTACAATACTAGATCTTCAGAATTATTGTAAATCTGAAAGAATTCTATTGTTTAAGTCGTGATAAGAATAGGATAAAACACATTGTCTAATAATATTATTTATTATTTTAGATTATATTTGTCATAAGAAAATATAATAAGCATCTTGAGCAAGCAACAAATAAAGGCTGTCAACTACACTTTGTAATTATAAATAATAAACAAAATATTGATTAATCTCGAGTAAAGATTTAGTTGAACTCTTAACAAGTAACAAGTTAATTTTTGGAAAAATTTTAAGCTCCCTGACTACACCTCAATATAACAATACTTTAGAACATACAGCAGATAATGAAGTAATTTAATTAACTTGAAACCACGACCGAGTTATTTATTATACAGAAAAATTTGTTAACTGAATCACAAAGATTTATACAAGATTTCCTGGATTATTTTTAGAACACCGCAATTAATAATTTAGAAAAAGACGCTCATGTTCACAGGTGCAACATAAGTTGTAAATGTATAATAACTTTATATAAGTACATAAGTGTATTAAGTTGTAGATAAAAGAGTGAGAATCAGAGCAAGTATGTACAGGTATATAGTTACCAGGTACAGTGACATACTATGGTCCTGGACCCTGCCATGTCAGGCTCAGCTGGTTAGCTTAGCCGTTTTAGCTGCCTCTGAGGAAGGTAAAGCTGACATCTCTCATATATATTAATTCCTGGAAGAAGTGAAAGACACAGACAAATGTCCCTCTAACTGCAGCTTCGGTGTATGATAACAAAAGTTTGTAAGAGTTGAGACAGATGTGGGAGGCAACACTTAGAAGGCGGGCGTCTGGTACAGGCCGGAGGGTGCTGGCGCCGGTATGCTCAACCCGTTCCCGTTGACTCCGTTACCATTGGTGTATCCATTACCGTTGCCATTGGCGTATCCGTTACCGTTGCCGTTGATTCCGTTCCCCATTGGTGCATCCATTACCGCTGCCGCTGATAAGACCATTTCCGCTGCCGCTGATAAGTCCACACACCGTTGCCATTGATAAGACCATTACCGCCGCCATTGGCATATCCGTTACCGTTGCCGTTGATTCCGTTCCCATTGGTGTAACCATTACCGTTGCCATTGGCGGTATCCGTTACCGCTGCCGTTGATTCCGTTCCCATTGGTGTATCCATTACCGTTGCCGTTGATAAGACCATTTCCGCTGCCGTTGATAAGTCCACACGCTGCCATTGATAAGACCATTGCTGCTAAGCATTGGCGTATCCGTTACCGTTTCCATTACCGTTGGTGTATCCGTTTCCATTTCCGCTTATTCCGTTACCGTTAGAGTATCCGTTACCGCTGCCGTTAATAAGACCATTACCATTTCCGCTGCCATTAATTCCATTACCGTTGCCATTGCCATTGATGAGTCCATTTCCATTTCTTCTGCACCATTGACGTATCCATTGCCATTACTGCTGCCATTAGCATAACCACGTTAGTGTATCCATTTCCATTACCATTGACGACACCATTTCCATTAACTCCACACTGCACCATTTCCGTTTACTGCACCATTGCCATTTGCTCCGTTACCGCAAATCCTGCTACCGTTAATAATGCCATTGACGATGCCGTTGGAGTATCCGTTGCCATTACCGTTGACCACCCGGATCTGAGCGTTGAGACTGTAGAACTGTGGGCGGTGGAACAGTCGAAGTTGTACCACCAGTCACACACGAAGAACTGCTGGTTGAAGATGGTGCCGTTGGGACACAGGAAGGAGTCGTGCTCCTGCCATCTGCCTGACAGATGTGAAACACCTGTCGAGGACAACATTATCAATTAACCTGAAGATAAGCAACAGTATTATGGAAACATATAAATGCTTCAAGTTCTATTATAAAAAATCTTAAGGAATATAGGAATATATCTTCTTTATACAGCAGGAAACGTAACAACTAAACCTTCATAAAACTCAGAATGTATTAGTTTATATGACCACATCATAAGACTCAGCTGACAGCCGGCTTCGGGGGCAGCATAAGACTCAGCTGACAGCCGGCCTCGGGGGCAGTATAAGACTCACCTGACAGCCGGCCCCGGGGCAGTATCAGCGTAGTATCCGGGTATTAGTCCGCCGCAGGAGAATCCAGTGAAGGGGACAGAAGCCAGATGGATAGTCCACGCCGGGGACGCCGCCACTTCCAATAGCATCAAAGAAGGGCGCTGATAAATCCACGATGCCGTTGTAGTACCCGTTCCCGTTACCATGCCGTTGCCGTTGACAAATCCATTACCATTTCCATTGGCATATCCGTTCCCGTTAACAGCAAGCACCGTTCCCGTTGACAAATCCATTACCATTTCCAATGTCATATCCGTTTCCGTTAACAGGCACCGCTGCCGTTGACTAAACCATTACCATTTCCATTGGTATAACCGGTTCCCGTTAACAACACCGTTTCCGCTAACAAATCCATTACCATTTCCATTGGCATATCCGTTTCCGTTAACAGCAATCAAAGTTGCCGTTGACTAAACCATTACCATTTCCATTGGTATAACCGTTCCTGCTAATAACACTATTGCCATTGACAGTAAGTCCATTTACCGCGTTGCCGTTTATTGAATTCATTGACGTATCCGTTACCATTTCCATTGACTAACCCATTTCCGTTACCGTTTAGAATCACACCGTTGCCATTTCCATTAACTCCATTAGCATAACCTCCATTACCGTTACCATTACCGCTGCCACCGCTGAAGCTGCCCAGTTTGGAGTTAAATAATTTAGGTTGACCGCCCAGGATGACGCAAATTCAGCGAGGCTGAGAAAAATAAAGAAAAATAAAACTTATTGTAAATTACGACAAAAATTACATAGATGTTAATGGAAGGAAAATTTTATACATGATAATTGAGTTTTTAGTTTACGTTTGTGTTCAGTAATGAATAAGAGAGAGAGAGTTAGTCTTCTGAGATACATTAGAAACTTAATGAAAAAAGATCATTATATATACGAGTTACATAGTTCTCTTTACCGATAAATATAAGATGTTTTGTGACCCTCTTCATCTTCAGAGATGCTTTGTTGTGCAAGTCTTAATATTAGTTGTGACTCTGAGGAGGTGTTGTTGTTGCTGAGTCAAGTGTTGAGTGTGAGTCTCGAGGAGGAGGTGAGGTGAGGAGGAAGACCAGAGCGAGAGTTGTGATGCTGGGTCCAACTGGCGCCGCTTATATACATGGTCGGGGGCAGACACTCCGGGGCTCAAGGTCGCTAGATGGTGAGAGAGGAACTGTATTGGGTGACCTGCTTGGCTGATATTAAGTAGAACACTGCTGGTTGGGTCATAGACCTTGACAATATCATATTTGTTAAAGTCTGACATGCTATGGAACAGGTAATTTTAGAGAGAAACCATGTAAAAGTTCATATATAAATTTAATGAAAAATGTAAAAGTTATTATACATTTGCGTGTCTTTAGTATTAAATAGTTCTTTTAAAATTTGATTACCTTCATACTGTTGATATATACAGACGAATCAGCCATGTTCACTAGTATGGGAATTCTCCTTATGCAATACTGAACTAATGGGTAAATATAAACAGAATTTATCATCAACTGAGACTTTTTTAGTGATGAAAAACCTTTATGATAAGTTTTCCTCAGGTGTTAAAGTATTTATTTATCGTTGGTTGATGTACAGACGAGATAGACAGTAGTTTGTGTTGGCCACAGTGGTGATGGAGGACACGAGGTTGTGGAGAGAGGGCTGTATGGCTGACTGTGGTATAAAGTAGGACTGTGGTATAAGGCTGACTGTGGTATGCTAAAAGTAGGACTGTGGTATAAGGCTGACTGTGGTATAAGGCTGGACTGTTAAATATTAATTAAAATGAAATAAAATTTGTAATCGATGAGTAAATTCTTCCCTTGTTTGAAAAAAAGGTGAATCAAATTATGATATTTGACAGTTGTTGTTTACAGAAGGTGAGACATATAGAGTTATGAAAGTAACTCATGTGACCTGGGTGAGGAACCTGACTTTCACTGACGAGATTAAACTTTCCATAATAGATCTTCATTATATTTCGATTATTATTATATTCTTCCTATCTCGCAGGTTAGATTAAGTTAGGTTAGGTTAGTTCAAAGATCAGGTTAGAAGTTAGGTTGGGGCTTTGGTTTGGTTAGGTTAGGTCATTAACCTCTTACAAGTAACCGCCGTGAGGTCAAAGGAGAATTTATGTTTTAGTATCGTATTGTTTTATCGTCGGTGTAAACAGTACTGAAGTTTCTGTCGTGCCCCACCCGAAGGAAAACTTTCTTGTCTTTCTGTAAATAATATTCTGTATCCGTTTCTACAGATGGAAAGAGTTATCACCTATGTCGCCTTCATGTTTCACTGGGCGTCCATCCTCCCGTTCGCGAGACGACAATTGAAAAATATCTTCTTTAGTCTTTACCTTTATTCTTGTTCCCTGGTAAATTTTACCAAATCTGAATATATTTCCTTTTGGCACTTTTAAAATTTCTAGTTATTTTTTAGAAAATTATTATGATATTCTTATATTGTGACGTAAACATGATCCTTGTCAGTAAAGTTATGTACCAAGTTGATGAAGTCTTTCTCCCGTGTTGTGGTTCATCCGCCTCCACACAACGCTTCACATTCCCTTCATTACACTTCACGTCTTGTAAGGTTGATCTCGTCAGTTCGTTCATAATAACACTATCACTTAGGAAACGTCTCGCTTGTACAGTACATTCAAAACCCCGCTGCTCCATGAATCCCATAATTCAGATTCGTGAATGTAAAGCATCCGTGGGCACAATAATGGATGAGTGTCTACTGCTTCGGGTTCAAGTGAAGCAGCATGAGAGGCAACAGGACTTTTTGACCGTGATCAACAGTACGTTTCCCAGAAATACTCTTTTCCCCACACCCCTCATTATTTTTTTCCTTATATTACTCGGTCACATAATCAGTTTTCCATTCCATCTACATATTACGTTGAATTTTTGCCACACCCTGGGACAAAATTCAAGGCTATCTTTCCTCTAGCCACACTATTATTAGTGGGGAAGGATGGTTGAACAGCGACTCAAATATTAGAAAACACCGGAAATTAGATCCGGCTTTAGCTAACTGAACAGAAAATTATGCAAACAAAGTTAACAGAAGAAAATATTACATTGTATGGGATGAGAAACACTCCTTCAACGCGGATAGGTCAGGAATACTTAACCGTACCTAGCGACGGGGTCTCCACAGGGCAGCGAACTAAACAGAAGCAAATAGCCCATCACGAATACCCGTATAAATGACTAACTAAGACCTGTCATGACCCAATGCAGCTCACCATCTCTTCAACAAAACAAAAGTCAACTCACAGTACGTCGGCGGGACATCAAGCTTGAGTCATTAAAAGTATGGTGGTGTAAAGGAGGAGGCAGCAGGACCATTGCACAACAGTTCCTCTGGCCTCACATTCCGCCAGCAACAGCTTGACAAATGAAGAGCTGTTGAGGACAAACAAATGAATCAATAGTAAAACAAAGAAAATTAAAGATGTAGCAACCAAAACACACACAAACTGGATGAGACAAGGACAAAGAACTCACAGAGGGAGTGTGGTGCACAGTATAGACCTCTGCTAGCCAGGTCTCGGTCAAGTGAGGGACAGCCAGACGGCAGGGTTGTCCCACAAGTTAAATACAATGAATTGAACATGGTACTGGATACAGATTCACAGTGAACGACTACGAAGCACGAATCAAAGGTCGAAGTTCTAAACGAGTCAACAATTCCCTCTTTACCGGATTTCTGCATCTTCCCAATACCAACCCACACAAAACACAATACCACATATTCACTTTTCTGACCTCAAGGTACCCGGTTTGGTTTATTCTGTCTTTCCATATAACTTGGGATCACCCGTCAGTAACACCGTCACCCACAAAACTGGTCGACGCCATGGTCTCTCTCTCGCCATTCATAAACATAGTGACGTTGTTTGTCCACCATCTTGATTTCTTGAGTTCTTCCCGCGTGATATTTCTCCTTCTAGGTGTTCTTCTCTCTCTCTGTTCTCTCCCTCCCTACCATCGTCTTCTGAACTATACACCTGATTTATCATTTTTAACATTATCTCAATATATCAATAACACTTTCACAACAAACCTCCTGCACGCACCTCTCTGTTGCATTAATTTCCTCCATTCTCACATTCTTCCGTTTCTATATTGTTTGTTCTCTTTATTCTATTTACCCAAATATATTATTCTTAAGTTCTTAATTTTTGCTTCTCCTAATTTCATTTGTTACTCTTCTATTCAGGGCCCAGCTTGACACATATCGCTACGTGTAATTGAAACAGAGAAATACGTGTTACTTTCTCGCACCGTAAGGCGTAGCTTGATTGTAACCGGAACTTATTGATGATGTAGTATATGGAATCATGAAATTCTTGACCATGGAAGCTCAAACAGGTGTGTACATACGCCAAAGGAGCAATTAGTTTAAAGCTGACTCTAATTTGGTTTTTATTTATCTAGGCAGGAAACTTTTCCTCCAGGGTGATAATTCTAGTGTCTGTTGGGCCTATGGTGATGTGGTCTGCGCCTCATGTTAGCATAGTCGCGCTCTAAGGTCACAGTTCATTTGTTAACCAGTTCTTGAGGTAAGGTGTTCTCCCTCACCCACCAGGAGAGGAGGGATACGTGCCTAGCTGTTGGTCATGTGGGAAATGGAGAAAGATTTGATTTTAACCCCAACTCTCTAAGAAAAATAGAAAATGCCAGGGAGTTGGAGGGAGGGAGGGAGGGAGGGAGGGGGGAGGAGGAGGGAGGGGGGAGGGAGGGAGGGAGGGAGAGAGGAGGGAGGGAGGGAGAGAAAATACATGTACAAATAAAACTAAGTATTATTGTTTTTATTTCCCTTCTTGTTCACTTGTTTCTGTACATGAAATCTTCGAGTGGTATTTGGGTACAATTGATGATATGAACTGTATTGTACTACTCAATAACGAGTTTCCATTTTTTAATCCATGTTTTATAACCAAACAACTTATCATTAAGCTTGTTAATCTTCATGTAATCATATTTGATGTTTTTGATGAAGATGACAGCTACTGCAGGTACAATACTAGATCTTCAGAATTATTGTAAATCTGAAAGAAATCTATTGTTTAAGTCGTGATAAGAATAGGATAAAAACACATTGTATAATAATATTTATTATTTTTTTAGATTATATTTGTCATAAGAAAATATAATAAGCATCTTGAAGCAACAAATAAAGGTTGTCAACTACACTTTGTAAATTATAAATAATAAACAAAATATTGATTAATCTCGAGTAAAAATTTAGTTGAACTCTTAACAAGTAACAAGTTAATTTTGGAAAACATTTAAGCTCCCCTGACCACACCTCAATATAACAAATACTTTAGAACATATTGGCAGATAATGAAGTAATTTAATTAACTTGAAACCACGACCGAGTTATTATATATTATACAGAAAAATACTGTTAACTGAATCACAAAGATTTAAAACAAGATTTCTGATTATTTTTGCAACACCGCAATTAATAATTTAGAAAAAAGACGCTCATGTTCAGGTGCAACATAAGTTGTAAATGGCACAACTTTATATAAGTACATAAGTGTATTAAGTTGTAGATAAAAGAGTGAGAACTAGAGTGTGCTACAGTATATGTTACTAGGTACAGCATATTATGGTCCTGACCCTGCTATGTCAGGCTCAGCTGGTTAGCTTAGTCGTTTTAGCTGCCTCTATGAAGCTGCAAAGCTGACATCTCTCACATATATAATTCCTGGAAGTGTGAAAGACAGACAAATGTCCTCTAACTGCAGCTTCGGTGTATAATAACAAAAAGTTTGTAAGAGTTGAGACAGATGTGGGAGGCAACACTTAGAAGGCGGGCGTCTGGTACAGGCCGGAGGGAGAGGCTGGCGCCGGTATGCTCAACCCGTTACCGTTGCCGTTTGTGTATCCATTGCCGTTCCTGTTGACTCAATTACCGTTGCCGTTGGTGTATCCATTACCATTGCCATTGGTGTATCCGTTACCGTTTCCGTTTATTCCATTGCCATTACCGTTGGTGTATCCATTACCGTTTCCGTTAATTCCGTTACCATTACCGTTAGCGTATCCGTTGCCGTTGGTGTAACTCGTTAAATGTTGCCGCTGACTCCGTTACCATTTCCGTTTTTGCAACCATTACCGTTGCCGTTCGTGTAACCATTACCATTACCGCTGGTATAACCGCTGCCGTTGGTGTAAATCCATTACCGCTGCCCGTGTAACCATTGCCGTTGCCGTTGACTCCGTTACCATTTCCGTTTTGTAAACCATTACCGTTGCCGTTCGTGTAACCATTACCATTACCGTTGCTATAACCATTGCCGTTGCTGCTGTTGGTGTAGCCATTACCGTTACCGTTGGTGTAACCATTACCGTTGACTCCATTGCCATTTCCGTTTTTGTAACCATTACCGTTGCCGTTGGTGTAACCATTGCCGTTCCCGTTGACACCGTTACCATTTCCGCGTCTGTAACCATTACCGTTGCCGTTGGTGTATCCATTACCATTTCCATTACCGTTTGTATGTCCATTTCCATTAACTCCATTACCATTAGTGTAACCGCTGCTGCTCTGCTGACAGTAGCTCCATTTCCATTTACCGCAATCCATTGCCATTTCCAAGGTTCCGCTACCGTAAAATCCCGTTACCGCTAATAATGCCATTGACGATGCTGTTGGAGTATCCGCTGCCATTACTGCTGACCAATTCGATCTGGAGCGTTGAGACCGTAGAACTGTGGGGCGGTGGAACAGTCGAAGTTGTACCACCAGTCACACACGAAGAACTGCTGGTTGAAGATGGTGCCGTTGGGACACAGGAAGGAGTCGCTCCTGCCATCTGCCTGACAGATGTGGAACACCTGTCGAGGACAACATTATGAAAGATGATTAAATCAACACACAACATCATTACAAAGTACTTGTATCTTTAATGTTGTTTCTGAATTAAGGTTTGAGATTTGTTGACAACTGTAAACAAACAGATGCAAAAGGAGTGTGTGTGGGAAGTACTGCAGTAACATGTTAATATATCCAAGCTGGGATCAACCAGCTTATACACAATTGAGAAGTAGAGAGAGTGCAAGATTCAATCCGACATCCGGGCTCGGAGCAGTATAAGACTCACCTGATAACCGGCCTCGGGGGCAATATAAGACTCACCTGACATCCGTCCGGGGTAATATAAATCTCACTTGACAGCCGGCCCCGGGGCAGTATAAGACTCCACCCGACACCCGGTCTCGGGGGCAAGGGCAAGACCTACCCGGGACAGCTGGCCTCGGGGGCAGTATAAGACCTGAAGGACAGCCGGCCTCGGGGCAGTATGGGACTCAGCTGACAGCCGGCCTCGGGGCAGTATAAGACTCACCTGACAGCTGGCCCGGCGGCAGTCAGCGTAGTATCCGCATGGGTCCGCCGCAGGAGAATCCAGTGAAGGGGACAGAAGCCAGGATGGATAGTCCACGCCGGGACGCCGCCACTCTCCAATAGCATCAGCAAGGGCGCTGATGGGGTCCACGATGCCGTTGTAGTATCCGTTCCCGTTAACACCACCGTTGCCGTTGACAAATCCATTACCATTTCCATTGGCATATCCGTTTCCGTTAAGAGCACCGTTGCCGTTGACCAAAACCATTACCATTTCCATTGGTATATCCGTTACCATTAACAGCACCGTTGCCGTTGACAATTCCGTTACCGTTTCCATTGGTGTATCCGTTTCCGTTAACAGCACCATTGCCATTGACAAATCCGTTACCGTTTCCATTGGCATACCCGTTTCCGTTAACCACACCGTTACCATTACCATTAGTGTAACCATTACCATTTCCATTGCCATTGCTGTAAGCCCCGTTGCCATTTCCGTTGCCATTGGTGTAAGCCTAGTTGCTTCATTACTGTTTGTATAACCACTGCTGCTATTTCCGTTGCCATTAGTATAAACACCATTGCCATTTCCATTACCGTTTACATAGCCACCGCTGCCATTTCCACTGGCGTAAGCACCGTTGCTACTACCATTTTTACCATTGCCATTTCTATATCCACCGTTCTTACTTCCGTTTCTGTATCCATTACCATTGATACCGCTGCCGTTGAAACCGTTCGTTGGTGCAATGTAGTTGGAAGCTTCAAGGCTTCAGTGAGGCCCTGAGGAGCGCTAGGAGAAAAGAAACAAAGGTTACTTGATATTGTACCAAAACAAAGTCCATTGGATTACTATTTCATAATATATTGATAATTCTGATGTTCTTGTGTAAATGTAGCGTGTAGCTGTGTAAATGTGTAGTTGTGTAGCTGTGTAAATGTGTAGTTGTGTAGCTGTGTAAATGTGTAGTTGTGTAAAAGTCTCAGGTACTATCATTCACACTTCTTTACTACTTTGTGAAAATTGGACCTTCTGAACTGAGCTATTTGTGTGTGTGTGTGTGTGTGTGTGTGTGTGTGTGTGTGTGTGTGTGTATAAAATGGTTATATCTCAAGAAAAACAAGAAACAAGAAACAAACTACAAAAAATAAAATAAAAATTAAACCATTTTAATATTCTAATGTTTTTATAATCGAATTCATATATAAGAATTTTTGTTTATCTTCCCATTAAAAAATTTATAGAATATTGTGTCATGTATTGAACAATTTTGATCAGATATATGTTATAGAAATTTTATAACTAAATTGCACAAGAACAAATTACTTACCTGAACAAGAACAAAATAAATAACAACTTTTTAAAAATTACAAGCTGTGTAAAATGTGTGGTTGTGAAAATGTGTGGTTCTTTTCCCTTTACCAGTTCAGGCCGAGTATAGTTGAAGGAGTGGTGCTTCCATGTGACCTGTAGTTACTGGAAGCTAATTGGATGTCTGCAAATCCTCAACATAGACCTCGAGCCTTGGGTGACTGGTGTTTTCTGAGTTCTTCATTATAGTTATGATCATTTATGACAGGTGTTGTTGATGACAGGTGTTGTTGATGACAGGTGTTGTTGATGACAGGTGTTGTTGATGACAGGTGTTGTTGATGACAGGTGTTGTTGATGACAGGTGTTGTTGATGACAGGTGTTGTTGATGACAGGTGTTGTTGATGACAGGTGCTGTTGATGACAGGTGCTGTTGATGACAGGTGTTGTTGATGACAGGTGTTGTTGATGACAGGTGCTGTTGATGACAGGTGTTGCTGATGACAGGTGTTGATGATGACAGGTGTTTATGGTATGTGTGTTTATGGTGACAGGTGTTGATGACGATAAAGTGGTAGAGGATAAAGAAGAATTTGAGCAATGACGAAGAAGTTACAGTAGAGGGCAGCCAGGAGATGGTTCAAGAGGGTACAGCAACAGGTACAGTATAGGGTACGTACTATGTCCTGAGATATAACCTGTTAACGGTATCTATTCGATAGTAACAACCCAGAGTTTTACAAAAGAGCATTTAATATTTAATCACCAACAGCGTTAAACGACTTATAATCAAAAGATAAGATGATTTATATCCCAAATATCAATATCGTAGTATTTAAACTTGCAAAATTTACCCCTATTATGTTATCAAAATATCTTCGTGTAGTGTATTAGCTTGTGAGTGGGTCTCTTTATGACACTTACCGATAAATATCAGATGCGTCGACAGCCTCATGTTGGAAGTACAATGAGCTGGCGGTGAAGAAGCTGTGGATGGTCTCTTGAGTACGTCTTCGAAGTTGGAGGCCGAGCAGGTATTGGAGGAAGGGCGGTGAAGGAGGAGTAGCAAGCAGAGAGCGAGAGTTGTGTGTGCTTGAGTCGAGATAGCACCGACTTATATAATGTCCTCGTCCAGTAATCTTAGGTCTTAAGGCCGGAAGAAAGAAAGAGAAATAGCCTGGATGAACAGCATGACGGGTATTAACTACAGCGGAACAACGCAATTCAGGTCGTAACATCAACAGTAAGCCTCACCTCTCGATATTTTTGTACCTGAATAATACCATTGTAACGGAGGCACATTCGCCAGTCATGCGAGTAATTCTATGTATTACGGCCTCTCTTAGTTAACCTGGTCTACCGGCAGCTGCTACGAGGTCGTAATCAGGCACTAGTTTTCTCTGTGATGCTAAAAATACGTTGATATGTGTGGAGCGTGGTTGGGGGGTGGGGAGGGGTAGTCGAGGCCCTCAACCACTCTGTGGCACGGCCGTATTGCCTTTCACTAGTCTTGTGGCACCAAGCAACAGGGTCAAGCTCGTCTCTCTGGTGTGATACATTAATTAAAAAAATACGTTCTTTAGCTTTAACAAGTATCCAAAGTGACCTTATGTGTTAATAGTTTAGCTGTGGTAATGACGCGCCTGTTTCTCGTCCGCCGTTCATCTTCCCTCCACACTCACCCACTTCATGCCCACACAACAACAACCACAACAAACTTCAACAACACTACCACCACCACCACCACCAACAAACAACAACAACAAATCCTCAACACCACCACCACCACACCACCAACACCACAACAACAACAAACAACAAACTTCAACAATCACCACCACCACCACCAACAACAAATCCACAACAACAACAACAACAAACTTCAACACCACTAACACTACCAACAACAACAACAACAATTCACATTAACTCTACCCAATACAATAACGATATAAACACTGGTTGTATACTTACGAAATACATCATACACAGCTATTAATGTCACTCACCAACACGAGGTATATCTTGTTACCTGTAATGTTTCTTCCATACAGGTAAAATAAATCACTTTTAACCTTACGTTACCATAATAATAAAATCTCATCTACCTGTAAAATACTCGATGATAAGTAATTATATCTGTTTACATTCCACCATCACGTGCTAAAATGTCCTCACGTAACTATAAACAAACTGTACTTACCAAATCATTCGTCATATACCTGAAAGAAATGAATCAACACCTAATATTTGCTGTATTTGTCAACTTAATTTCTTTCTGGGATAATAAATGATGTTTGATAACTCTTATACGAGTCTCTGTAAATGTGTCTTAATATCATGAGTCTGTAGGGAGTTTACTGACAGTGTGAAGTATATTGTGGGGAGCCGCTCATAACAGCCAACCATGGTCGTGTAAGTAATATTTGTACGGTTTTTCTCTCTTCTCCTCCTCCTCTTCCTCCTTCTCTTCCTTCTCTTCTTCCTCCTCCTCCTCCTCCCCTTCTTCCTTCTTCCCTTTCTCCATCTCCATCACCTCTTTTCCCTCCTGGCCACTCATAGCCACAAACCCTTATGTGTCCAGAATATATTGGAATTCTCTCAACAGTTAAGGAAAAAGAATGTCTCAAGTGGTTGTCTGATTCTGATATGTGTAATACTGTACAAACTACTACAACAAGTTTTCATGAGTTAAGGTTCACATTACGATAATCTGTTGTTGTTGTGGATATTACGACTCTTACATACTGGTTGTGTTATTTGTATCAGGTAAGTAATTTTATGTTTTCACAGCCTTTTGTGTATATGGTTTAGTTTAAATCACGTATTAACAAGATCAAAATCACGTATGAACAGCATTATAATCACGTATAAACAGCATTAAAATCACGTATTAACAAGATCAAAATCACGTATAAACAACATTGAAATCACGTATTAACCAGGAGAGTCCGCCATCTTTAGTCGAACCCACAGGTGCACGCCAGAGTGTGGTCAGGTCGTGCCCTCGCTGTGGTCCACCTAAGCTCCTCCCTCAGTGCCCTGGCCCCTGGGTCACCTGGAGCTACGCCTCGCTATAAGTGATTTAAGAAAGAGTTGGAGTAAGAAGGAGACAAAAGTAGGCGTAGTTAATGGTAAACTTTTCATCTGCTTGAACATTTTAGGTGTCACTTGGTGGTGTTGAGGTAAGAAATACTCCTTCCTTTTACCTGCTAGCACACTGACCACAAATAGCTCCAGCTGCTTCAGAGGCCCTAACTAACTCTCACAGGGCGACATACAGGGAGCCTCAGGGCGACATACAGGGAGCCACAGGGAGATACAGGGACCACAGGGAGGTACAAGAGGCCATGGTGAGCCACAAGGTCATAAGGTGCCACAGGGAGCTACAACAAGACATATAATACCAGACGGTTCCTCTCCCACTCCCTCTGACCACACAATTACTCGACTTCATACACATAAACGAGTACTTCCTGATATTTTTCTGACACGATGCAAACCGGAAATCTTTGACACTTTCTAACAAACTCCTGTGATTTTTCAAGCCGTCGTCAGGAAAGGAAGAGCCTTTGTTGGGCGAGACAAGGAAGACTTGACCGTGTTGAGGCGTGACGCGAATTTGGGAGGTCAAGATGGGGCCATTAATGTTGATCACTTCTTTATTGTTGCGTGGGGAGGTGTGGAGCCACACACACACACACACACACACACACTCAACCAGTACTGCATCGATGTTATTTACTAGACTTTAGCAAAGCATTTGACAGAGTACCGCATCAGAGGCTTCTGAGAAAAGTTATACTATGGTTTATGGAAAGTTTTAAATTGGATAAAATCATGGCTCACTGATAGAACGCAGAGGGTCAGCGTAGATGGTGTTAAATCTGAGTGGGCTGTAAGCAGTGGGTTCCCTCAGGGGTCAGTACTAGGCCCACTCTTGTTCATATAAACTACATAAACGATCTAGATACTGGGATCAGCAGTGACATAGGCAAGTTTGCGGATGACACCAGCAACAGGGCGGCAGATTACAATTCTATACCTCACACCTGATAGTCATCCCAAATACCTCCCAAATCCCTCCTGACACTGACCTGACACTGACCTGGCATCACCCGACACTCACCACACTTAAGACATATCATCACCATTATCTTGTCTTGGGCGAAACAAGACAATTACCCCATTAGTCTTGGGTGTGTTGATCTTACCGTTTGATACAAGTCATTGGAGGTAAGGCAGGTACGGCAGGTAAGGTAGGTAAGGCAGGTAAGGCAGGCACGGCAGGTAAGGTAGGTAAGGCAGGCAAGGCAGGCACGGCAGGTAAGGTAGGTAAGGTAGGCACGGCAGGTAAGGCAGGCACGGCAGGTAAGGCAGGTAAGGCAGGTAAGGTAGGTACGGCAGGTAAGGCAGGTAAGGTAGGTGCGCAGGCAGGTACGGCAGGTAAGGTAGGTAAGGCAGGTAAGGCAGGCACGGCAGGTAGGTAAGGTAGGTACGGCAGGTAAGGCAGGTACGGCAGGTAAGGTAGGTAAGGCAGGTATGTAGGCAATGGCAGGTAAGGCAGGCACGGCAGGTATGTAGGTAAGGCAGGTACGGCAGGTAAGGCAGGCAAGGCAGGTTGACCTAATGAGTACGTCTTAACCTGTCATTAAGAACGTATTACCTGTTGGTTCTGACTGAGGGAGAACAGGTGGATGAGACATGATTGGATAATAGTAGCATACTGATACTAGTAGTAATAATGGTGATAATTATAATAATAGTAGATAATAATAGTAATAACAACACTAATACTACAACTGTTGCTAATAATAATAATAAAAGCTAACGATACATTTCTGAAGGTAATAAGATTAACAAACTATAAATAAATTGAGTTTCTTGTATATCATTCAACACAAATGTAACTTATCTTTACAATTTACAACCTATAAGGACATCTAGTATACGTGTGTGTGTGTGTGTGTGTGTGTGTGTGTGTGTGTGTGTGTGTGTGTGTGTGTGTGTGTGTGTGTGTGTGTGTGTGTGTGTGTGTGTGTGTGTGTGTGTGTGTGTGTAATAGTCTACTACATTAAAGTATTAGTATCAAGGAGCTACGTCATCGGTGATTATAGAGAGTATTCATAACGTCATTAGCCATCACACTACCCGTACCCAAGACCTACAGTATAATCAAAGGGGATAAATTGTATTCATAAAACTCCGGAAGTAATCTGAATGATATCGTAAAAATGTCATAAACAACTGAAGATAATAAGATCTTTAAGGTTTGGCTCTGTAATGAAGGCTGTAAAAGATGGTGACACGATGACGCCACTCCACGTCATCTGGTATTGAAGCTGGTGTTTATATCGACTTGTGTTTACATAAATATCCTTTCTCTATTTATCCAACAGTTGAAATATTTACCAGCTAATAACCTCTTGTATTGGGGGAAGAATAATCACCTTTTTTTTTACTTGTAACGTAATTTTCTGATTAATAAACGAAAAAAAAATAATATTTGCCGTAAACGATAACATGTTAAGTCTCTGGATGGTCTGTTACTTGGCCTTCATGACGTCACTCTCAGTTGTTTTAGTGTGATGTGTTGGTCTTTATAAACCACCTGCTGTGAGAGCCGGAGGTGGAGTGTGAGGCGTCTACAGCTGAGAGATGATTTGAGAAATATACATAGGAGGGGCTGGAGGGAGGTGAGGAGGAGGAGGGATAGGGAGGGAGGTGAGGAGATAGGTTTACGATACATGGCTGTCCCAAATTCATGCAAAATATTTTATAAACAAAACAAAACAAGAAATGCCCTGTAAAAGCTCTATTTCTCGACACTAATTGACTGATAACTGATTTCTAAGTCGAGGAAAACAAATTGACTCATAAAAAATTAATCGCATAATATATCAACAAATGACACCTGACCTTTGACCTATAGTAACTGAACCACCAATTTCTTCGTGATCAAGTTGTTGCTACACTGTATTTCGCTACTGATGCCCGCGGGCCAATGTCTTTAGTTATAGACGGTAATAGAATTGGCCGGAGATTAACGATATGATAAAAGATAAGACGATAATAAGGGGGAGTAAAGGGTTGAAGGTCCAGGGGGAAGAAGGGAGAGGATGAGGAGGGGGGAGGTAGGTGAAAGGGGGGAGAGATGGGGGGGGATGTAGTGTAGAGGAGGGTGGGAGGGATGGGTATAGGGAGAGGGGAGGAGAGGAGGTAGAGGGAGGAGGTAGAGAGTTTGAGTGAGAGGGAGGGGGAGGTAGAGAGGGAAGGAAGACGTGCGTGTCAGGAGGTGAGAGGTAATAACAAACTCGATAGAGGACGAGTGTTGTGGCTGTCACCTGGTGGAGGGAGGGGTTCGTGCAGCCCCCTCCACCCCTGCCCCCCACACTCCCACAAACACCCCCACACCCCCACTCCCACCACCAGACAATCACAAACATACGTCGGAAAAATAATAAGTTTCTATATGTGGTCAGTTTCGTTTTACTACGGCGCCATACGTTAAGGAAATTACACAGGTAGAGTTCCGTATATTTCCCTACCTCACCTGTCGTCTGATAGCGTCCCTCACTGACCCACCTCACCTTCCCCTCTCTCCTGTACGCTCACCTAGTTGAGTATCGCAGGTAAGAGACAGGTGAAGGTCTTGATGCAAACTCAGTTCTTTACATACTGGATACCCATCATCTTCCTCCGTCAGGCAGGTACACTATTACAATATAACCACATAGTTCACTTGGGTTCGAGATGCTAATGTTACTATGTGTTACTGCGCTTTAGAACCAATGCTTTTGAGAGCGTGTCCCGCATTGGGCGTCATTAAGTGAGTGTGTTTGTCATTCTCGTATATTTTTCAGAGAACTTTTTGAATTTCTTTAATTTCCTTATTGGATTGAGTTCTAACGTCAATAATATATATATATTTTTTACAATGGCCGTTTTTAAATTAGTTTTAACTTTTTCTGTTAGGATAATTTTATGCATATAAATTAAATACGAGACACAAACTTTTAAGAAAATGTGTTTTGTCATGACTTACTGATCAACACTGTGCTATTAGTCTGCCCTCACACCAGGAGAACTGAATGTTAAGGTGATGAGGAAACGCATCCCAGAGTCACACAGGGTCACAAGAAGTCACTGAATCGTCTGGTGTCAAACTAGAGATTATACCATGAAATTACTGTAAAATTTTCTGTCATCCTGGGCCTGAAAGCACCCTGGCAGCATTGTTGGCGCGTGGTCTTTATTACGTCAATTGAATCTGGTGATGGAGTGATGGGGGTGAGGGAGTGAGGGAGTGAGGGAGGACTTGGGAATAATCACAGAGGTTTGCCAAGTCTTGTATCTCAAATACACTACTGTTTTCCGTGAGGAGCTGAACCATCTCTTACCTTCATGTTCGACTTAACTATGACTGCGGTAACTTACACCTGTACCCGACAACTAAGTAACTTTTGACTTTGAAATGTTAGAAAAAAGTATATTAATGCGTATCACAGACAGCATGTTATTATTGTGGTGAAAAGAGCTACTTGGTGTATTTATCGTGAACGTTAACAGCTGTGAGTTTCAGGGAGGATGAAGGAGGGTGTTGATATATTACTCTAAATAATAATCTCTGTGACTTTTAATGATATCCTCACTGTCACCATCACCATCATCATCATCACCACCACCATCACCACCATCACCATCATCATCACCATCAACACCATCATCACCACCATCATCACCATCAACACGAGCACAACACAATACACCATATACAAAACAGATATTCAACGTTACATGAATAAATAAATAAATAAATAAATAAATAAATCAAACACCAATCACGTGAGTAGCAGAAAGACGAGTGGTGACGGTGGTGGCGGCCGGAGAGTTAAACATCATTCAGTACAATAGGTTGCTAATGATCTGGTGCAGGAAGCAAGTGTTGCAACATGGCCATCTGTACACCCTCTCCAGGCTACGTTACTGTATAAGATTTACCGAGTTGCTTAATTGACTCATTAGACTCTAAGACTATACGGTGGTCCTCGAGGCTACAGTCAAACATCTGTGACGTAAATAAGGAAAAAAAAGTCTCCCGTTTACCTCAGGCTGTCGTGCGGATTCGTCTCTACAAAATAAAAAGCAAAATCATTGAACTGTAGCTGAAATATATTTGTAGGTTGAGGAGGGATATTGATATTCTGTTCTAGTGATAAATATTTTGACTTCTTGAATATAATTCCCAGTTTACATATCAAGATTCACATTAATCATTCAACAAACACTTAAGTGAAAGCATAGACGTCAGCAGAGATAGTGAGCCACATCCTAACACCAAGGCTCAAATTATAGATTGAACCGTGTCAGTGGTAAACAAGAGACCGTGAAGCGATCTTATAATGGAAACATCCTCCTGAGTGGCAGATGGTGAGAGAGAGAGAGAGAGAGAGAGAGGCAACGTAGTGAAGGTAGCATCTCTCTCTCTTCCTCCCTCATCAGTGTCTCTCCTAACTAGCGTATTGAGGCTCTAACTACACCACACCTCGACGTTGATGAATCACTAAATAAGCTACGTACTTGAGCAGGTTTCAGCTAAGTTATTTACAATATAATAGATCCTGATATCCTCGTCAGACATGGATTTAACGCAGAAGAAATTGTATGTCAGATGGAACATGAGAGGCTACAGCTATTGTGGATGGTTCTATCTATATGTTAGTTAGTTGTAAGGTCATGGGTTAAAGTTACTTGTAAGATCACTTGGAAAATCATGGACATAAACTTACTTGAGAGAATAGAAGATTTGGGGATTTTTTTTTAGGGGGGAGACTAGGGAAATATTTAGTGATATTTGGAAGACATGGACCTGGATATTTATGACACCAGTTCCTATACATTACTGGGTGAAGTGTAGAGTTTACATATCAGAAGAATTACACAGCACATCACCCTCTTGAAATATTACATAACGACTTAAGTGAAGGGTTGTACTCTGGACGATAAAGAGAGCTGTAAGAGTTATCGTAGTAGTGAGTGGTGACGTGTACTCGGGAGTGAATGCAAAACTTAATGTAAAAATATACTTGGATTACGCAGAATGTTGTTATACGTGTTACTTCTGAGGAAAAAAAATAATATGTAAACATCGATACAACATCTAACTATAATTTGGGTTTATATCAAAATGTGAAAACAACAACAACCCTGAAGTTACAAAAGTTGTAATCGAAAATAATTTACGAGTCAGTAGTTGTCACAAGAGCTACTGCTGTGTTGTAAGACAGAGCGAGACAAAGGAAACAGTCACACATTCCCCCCATACCCCAACTTACGTCTAGTTTCAAAACACACGGCGCCGACCTCTCACAGTTCTTGATCAGTTACCACAATCACGATCATACCATCAGCGAGGCTCCTGCACGAGTCTTCAACCTGACACAAATACTCACGAATACTCAGCCATCATAACAACTTGGCCATCAGGTAACTATCTCTTAAAAAATCTACTCAGGTAATGAATTTCACGGAATAATCATCGTCTCTTTCCATTAGAACACGGGGTAGTTATTATAAAAAAAGCATTCGCAGATTCCCATAAGTGCCTCCAACCTGATCTTGCGCACGGCAGAGAGGAGAAAGGGAGTAATGGCAGGGTTGAGGGTGGTCATTATAATCAGACACGGCGCCAGATTCCAGGGATATTCGCTCCAGCCGTCTTTACTGAGATCGTTTCCTCCCACAAGTGACTACAGTGTTATTGATTGTTTTTATTGTGTATCATGGAGTCTTGTTTAGCTGTCTCGCGTGAATGGCATCTGACTTCAGCATCTGGTTTCTGCTTGTGTTCTGAAGATTGCCTTTTTGTGCTTCTTGGACCCTGTGTGTGTGGTGATGTGAATGATGTCAGTCAGGGGCGGTGATGGCAGTATTGTCAGGTATGATGAAGGAAATGCCATCAAGTGTTGTGATTGTAGCTTTGCCAATTATGATGATAACAGCATCACCAATTGGACCATTAAAGTATTAGCGTTGCCAAAAGCTTTATTATTAGTCTTGTCAAAGACTATTATCACTTGTGGTATTTTAAGTGAGTAATGGTGATTCTGGCCTTACAACTCTCATTACATCTTGACTTTGCTTGAAACACACATACGGTTTAATTTTTTTTTCCTATGGATCTTTTCTTATCTCGTAGGATCGCCTCTAGGATCTTCTTAGTTTATTGTTGATCCATATCTTGCAGTCTCGTTATCTTCGTTATCTCACTTCTGTTTCGTTTCATTCGTTCATACTATCTCGAACCGGTAAGCAATTTCACTCATTCGTTTCTCTTTCCTGTTGAGAGTTGTTGAGTCTATTGTACTGATGCTTCGTTGAGTTGTTTCTTATGGCTGCATTAGAGAGAGAGAGAGAGAGAGAGAGAGAGAGAGAGAGAGAGAGAAATTTGTTTACTATAAAGACAAGAGGTTCATAATTAAGTGGAGTCGTTTCGTTTCAGCTATTAATGGCTTCCTCAAGAGTTGCTTTAATATATTTCAACACCGAACACCTCTCAGTTAAACACACCTTGACTGAAGCAAATATGACAAGTAATATATCACTTACACAAGGTCGTCACACTAGTGGATATTTAACGATATAATAAGAGGTTGAAGTTCTCGATGTGTGTGTTTGTTATTGTCTTCCTCTATAAGTTGTAAGAAAGAAAATATTAAAGGTATGATATTGTAGACTTTCCCGTGAGATCGAGTTGAACGAGTTGGAGACAACCTTATGATGGTGGTCGCTAGAATGTGTTTATTAGCTGGGTACAACCTTATGGTAGTGGTCGCTAGAATGTGTTTATACTCCGGCTTAACGAATCTGTACACACACACACACCAAAAAAAAATCACCACAAATTAAATGACTCTCTTATACACATCCTGTACAAATAAGTAACATGAATACCACTAAATGAGTCGTCATATTTCCTTGACTCAATGGCTAGTGACCGCCGCTGTGTACTGGCAGACAAACTGACCCCCAAGAACCAGTGTCCCCGTGATCCACTACTGTACACTGCTTGTGGGTGGTGAGGAACCTTCAGTCCGACACAGGGAGGACCTCCTCTACAGGCTGTGATCTACTACTTCATTAACTTGTATATATTAAGTATAGTGTCACTAGAATAACACATTTTATCAGAAACTGTGTGGGTAACACTATGAGGTGGAGGGTATGTGGGCGTGTGGATGTGTGGGGGTGTGGGTGTGTGGGAGGTTGCAGGTAATGTAGGGATTGTTCAGGAAGTATGGTCTGGCCTGGTGGAGGGTCGCGGGTGGTGTAGTGGTTGAGGGTCCATGACGATGCTGGTAAAGTAGTCATTGTTGGGCACTGGGAGGCGGGTATTGTGGCGGCGTGGTGGGGCGGCGCGGCCCTACATTGTCTGGTAATAATATCCTGCCACGAGAAGAGACACATGAAGAGCACTTGGCTTATTGTGGAGGGCAATACAGCCTTCATCTGTCATCTTCGTTCTTAATGGATTTTACTTTCCTTCTCTCACCCTCAGTAACGTCTACGGTGAATAGACGCTGACACTTCATTTATAGTCAAGTTTTACGTGTATTATTCCTCCAAGCTTCATCCTGCTATAGTATGAGGCAGCAGGACAGGAACTAGTATACTGTTTCTAGGTGCTGACAGCTAGTGAGTTGCCTCGATAGGATGCTGTTCCACCTTGGAGGACACACCTGTAGTGTACTCAGTTTATCGGTGAGTGTACAAGGCTTAGAACACAGGGAGGGAACAGTGTGATAGATTATGTTGGAGTGTAATGTGTTTGTTGTTGCACGATAAACTTCATAATTGATTTGACATTAACAGCAGAAATCTTGTTGTATCACAGAGGAAGCCACAACTGGAGAGAGGCTCCACCAACACTCAGAATGAAGGTGAGGGCGATACTCCAACACTCAGAACAGAGACGCAGCAGCTTCCGGAGGCGTCAACACAACTCACTGCTTCAACAGGATAACAACCTCATTAAGAGAGCAGACACAGAGTTATGATGGTGAAGCCTTGTTAACACCAGTCTGTGTATGGTGTAGGAGGATGACTAACTCTAAATTGTGCTGTGGACGCTGAACCATACACTGTGTTAGTAACTTCAATCAAACTGAAGAAAATACTTAATTAATTGTCTCAAGCAAAGATCTCACGAGTGGGATCTATTGCTGAATGATCCTCAAGAAGTCTGGCTGGAGTGGATGAACTTATGTATAATACAGTCTGATTGAACCTACTATTCATACCATTCACGAACCCACAGTGTACAGAATATAGACTCAACCAATCATCCACCAACATATACTCCTGGCTGACTGTGGCTGAACCTACAATGTGTCAGGCAGAACGCTAAAGAAACCACAACCAAACCTTGAGACGCTGAAGGTGAAGCAACAGAGGAAAGAGAGAGAGACCAAGTCGAGAGAAAAATGTTGATATGGGGAGACGTATGAAGTAAGATGTTCCTGATTAATTGATCGTGAAAGTGGATCGAGGTTGTCATATCCTCTCTGGTTACGGACGAGGAGCAAACGTGAGAGGGCGGACGAGGCCATGTTAAGGAGGTCAACATGAGTACTTGAGGAGGTTAGCTTGAGGAAGTACTTGAGAGGTCAGGTTAAGCAAGGTATACAGCTTGGCAGGGATCGCTGAGGTATCTGAAGCAACAAGAGAGGGTCTGGTTGTAACAGATGGCGACCTTTTGTACCTAACATACACTAGTTCAGGCCAGGGAGGTTGTAAATTACCGTGAAGGGACGCTTGATACAACGAGCACGAGCAACGAAAGAATAGACATTGAGAAGACTTTCATAGAATCACCGGAGAGCGATTTAGCAAAAAAACATTTACAACAGAGGGAGAATGTGCTTGGAGATGGAGAATATTTAAATGAGAATCGCTTTCCTTCTCGTCCTCCGTCCAAGAGAATTCCTAAAAGGTACACTATGCTCCCCCCTCCCCTAAATTATCTAATGTGGTCAAATTACACAGGAAAGACCCCCCAAAAAATAAAAGCTTACAAATTTCATAAACTTTCACTTTAAGGAAATATCAGAATTCACAAGACTATATCAAGGTTTCTAGGTCTTGGAATGTCTTAAGGTGTATTCATAAAACCTCGTATCTAGATTACTCGAAACTGTAAACAAATAATCATCCAGTTTATTACTATCCAATTCCCGGGTTTTAAGTCTACGTACAGCCTCATGTAGTTACGTCTGAGGCAAAATTTTTGTCAACTTGGTCCTATATTTGAAGGACTTGTTGGTTGAAATATATTTTAGTGGAGTTTGAGGCTTAAACCTTCGACTCCTCCAGAAGGGTTAAGTGAAGAGACGAAAAATACATAGGTTAATAAGGACGTGTTAATACCAGTCACAAATTATAAAGTAATCTTATTTGAAAGAAACAAAATAAGAAAAGAAAGAGAAAAAATAACACCATATCTCTCAACTAACCCCCTCCCCCTCCCCCCCCCTCCTCCTCCCCTCCCCCCCCTCCCCTCCCCTCCCCTCCCCACACAATCAGGGATGTAATTACCACAATCAATCAATCAATCAATCAATCAATCAATCAGTCCTCTCCTTAAAGGCTCTGTTATAAGGGATATGACACAGTAGAAGAGAATAAGAGCTGAGATAAACAAAAGCATAACGTTTACATAAAGTATTCAAGAACTTATAAAAAAACAATTAATAAAACACCATTAAAAGAATTCCTTCATTACCAGACACACAAATGATCTTTAAATCAAATATAACATGAAATTATATCATCTTTTATGAGAATTAAAAATAAAAACATTCTTAATAATATGTAATAAACGCAAGAAATGAATAAACGAAATTTATTCTTAAGTTCAGTATTTACCACAAAGAGGACGGGAGTGTCGACTACCTGAGTTAATGTTGCTGTTCCTCGCTCCCGACAACTCAGCTCTTGTCGGGTCACAGGAAGAAGACACTAGGGCTTCATGATGCAAGACGGTACACAGAGAGAGGAGGTGACGATGGGAGGAGAAGAATTGAGGGCATAGATAAATAAGGTAATAACAGTAGGTACGAGAGAGAGAGAGAGATAGGATGATACTGAAAGATGAATATGATGATGACGGCATACGAGCGATTAGGGGAGATTATACTGATGGTGATGATGATAAAAATGATGATGATGTAGAATAATAAGATAACTGAGAGACTAGAGAGAAAAAGTATGATGGTAGTGAGACATGATGATGATGAAGGGTTAAGTAAGAGAAGTGCAAAGAATTGGTTAATTAGGAATAGGATGGGTGGGTGACTTTGACCCTGACCTTTGACCTTTTGAGAATAGTTTACCTCTTCTTGGATGTCATACTGTGAGCCACGAGTCTTCACCCACCTTCCCCTTCCTTAAGTTATGATAAGAGATATGACTATGACCTTTGAATGACCCTGATCTTTGAGTGCCATTTGACCCGTATGATACACGTCTCTGAGGGTGATGGCATACTGACGTCACTTTAGCTTTAACTTAGTAAACCTCGAGACGTTTAACAGGTATCGTCTAACGGTCAATTATTTTACGTGGTCTTAATCGTGAACTTTGACCTTTAACATGCCGTGACAGACAGACGTATTCACCGAGAGAGTTCCGTAAAAAATCGTAGAGGAAAACACATACGTTAAATCGCAGTGAAAATAACTCACTGACTAATCACCGTCGAATAATTAGAGCTCCTCGCCTCCGACAACAATAAGCTTAGTACTTCAGCTGAGAAACGAGACTTGAACGACTCATTGTGTGTTGGTCCCCGGGCACTGTAGGAGGACGCCTTGTGAGTGGGTGTGTGACGGCTGTACCTACTCTTAATACTATGATGTCAATATAAAAAAATTAACTCCCGACAACAGTGTGTACAAGTTATAGCAGGGAGGACAAACTGTGAGTGTTTGGAGGAGTATAAATCCTACTCCTGGCTGATTCCCTCACAGATATATAATGGGAAACAATTTTACCCTAATCAGGTCTTCAGCTTCGCCTCAGTTATCTGGAATAATGTACAAGGAACTCAGTACTCGCCTGTGAGGTTAGACGTTCAGAGTGTATCAAAAGGATTACCTGAATATTATAGAAATCTGTGACGGAGACAAAATCTGGAGGGAAATTACCGAAGACTTTTGTTCATTACTTGTTTTGAAATGATCACAAAATATTCAACAACACTGAGACAGGATTCATACATGTTATACCCCTAAAACAATGATAACAAAGATGATAACAAAGATAACAGAAGTACACTAATGTTACCAGAAGTTATTACTCCTATCAATAAATAATCATAAATTTAGTGTTATACTGTAGTTTTTTCAATTTTTTTCACACAATTATTAATTAAAAAAAAATAAGAAGTTGTTCCGAGAAGAATATAATATGTAGAAGTATATAAGACGAGCCTGTATGTGTGTGTGTGTGTGTGTGTGTGTGTGTGTGTGTGTGTGTGTGTGTGTATGTGTGTGTGTGTGTGTGTGTGTGTGTGTGTGTGTATGTGTGTGTGTGTGTGGTAGGTAAACAATTAAGAGGAAAACACCATCATTTATTTAGCGTCTCAGAACACGTAGTTAAGTACACACACACACACACACACACCCAAAATATCATAGTGTTGCCAATTCACTTTATTTTTATATTATTTTTTATTTACTTTACGTTCATATAAGTAAAAGAAAACAGAGTATTATATATTAGTAGAACAGAGACTCACAACCTACAGCGCACAACAGTATCTTCACGTCACACCACACCACACCACACCATGCCACACCACACCACGCCACATCATACCACACCACACCACACCATACAGGTCCATTTCTTTTGTGCTGAGAACACTTCATACGGTGGCTGAGGATGACAACAAGACCACAGCTTATTAACGAGTAGAGTTGAGTGTCCATACATCACGTCAATTATAATGCTGGGAGGGTCATTACTGGTGTGTGTGTGTGTGTGTGTGTGTGTGTGTGTGTACTCAGATGGTTGTGGTGTGAGGTGTGGGGGAAAGGGGGAGTGTGGGGGAGGGATGGAGGGAGGTTGTGGGTAGGGGTGGGCAGGGAGGGAAGGAGGGTAGGAGGAGGGGAGGAAGGGAAGTTGTGGGTAGGAAGAGGAGAGGGAGATAGGTTGTGTGGGAAGGGAGGGAGGGTCAGACAGGAGAGAGAATCATAGAAAGGAAAAGTGAAAGGTAGGGAGAAGGGAGAAAGGCTGTTGGTTGTAGAAGAAGGAGAGAAGAAAGAACGAGAGGAAGGATGACTTTAGCTGGCAGGAAGACCACATGATGGAGGAGGAGGAGGTAACTAGCTGGTGGAAGAACACGGGAAGATGAGAAATTGAGAAGCAGTAGTAAAGACATGTGTGTGTGTGTGTATGTGTGTGTGTGTATGTGTGTGTGTGTGTGTGTTACCTCCTGACTATGAACACGGGAGAGACTAATGCAACATGTAGGGTAGGTGAGGGAAACGAGAGATGGAAGCGGTTCACTGATGTTTCTATTTTATAACAGTCTACCATGAACCGTGAAGAAGTACAGATAAGAGTTACTAATCATAGAGTTTATAATTGTTTTGATCAAGTAAACTTCATTTTTACCCATCCTTCCTTTTCTCTTAGTCAAAACATTCCACAGTGAACAAACTTGTACCTTGCGACTTAGACAACTCAAATAGGATATAAGATAATGCCAGTGTATATACTAACTGACGTCGTTAAATATACAGGTCTATTTCCTAACACAATATGACATACCATTAATTTACAAAGACGTCATCACAAATCTCTAACTATTTACACACTAAGAGACTGAGAGACAGAGAAGGCCTTATATCGCCTCTCACTACTAGTAAACACGTCATCATCAACCGCGACTCACTGCCACAATAAGCAACTGGTTCGGCTTGTAACACAGTTTGTCATGAGTGTTGTGGCAGGCAGGTAGGCAGGTAGCAACACTCCCGCCTGGCAGATGGTGGTGATGGGGAAGGAAGTGCGTAATGTTTTGTTATCTTAATACTGTGATGCATCAGTCGTACGTCCGTGTATTTACCTTCTTAATTGTCAGCTTAACGTATATTTTTTTGTAGTGAATGTAAGTATGTGTACGTGCGTGGGTGTGTGTGTAGGGGGGTAGGTGTAGGGGGGTGTAGGTGTAGGAGGGGGGGGGTAGGTGGCGTAAAACATTATTTTAATCTGAATGTTTTTGTGGCGTGTAACCTACGACGTTATATCAACACACCATAACACTGTAATTCTGATCATTAACGTGATCCAACAGTGATTTACAAACACCGGGTGAGGAATTACTGTTTTTATTTGAATATTATAAAGGAATATTTGTTAATATATTCTTGTTATTGAGTAATATAAACAGTGGAATAAAATAAGTTTAAGAATAACATTAACATGAAGGCGTTATTACCCACATGTGTTCCAGTCAACAGTTTACGAGGATATTTACGCATCTAAAAGACACATTATATACCGCGAGACTTTGATAAACATCCCGGCCACAGTTACCTTCTTATTTTTGGCAAGAGGTGACCCCGTTTCACTCGGACGCTCACCCAACCTCGTCTTTGTGTAGGAGAAGACTCGAGTCAAGGGAACTTCATTACACACTCGCCTATACTGGCCCCCTGCCTCAGTTATTAAGGCCAGGAAAAGTTGGACAGAGGCGGCAGAGCAGACGCCACTCAGGAGATTAAATGCCTGAATATATTAGCCGGTGCTTGAGGGAGGCGTAGAGCGTGAGTGTTGCTCCATCCCTCACTCCTTCCCTCTCCCCCTCCCTCCCTCCCTCTCCAGCTCCCTCCCTACCTCCCTCTCCCGTTCCCTCTCCCCCTCCCTCCCTCATGATAGCATATCACGCTCACATAACCAGCGTCATTGAAGGTTACTCCTGTTTTTCTTTTTTTCTACTTCGGCGGAGGAGCAGCGTGTGTGTGTGTGTGTGTGTGTGTGTGTGTGTGTGTGTGTGTGGAGGTAATGCATATGAGTAGTTAGTCAGTTTAAGATTTAATACTTGACGTACCAGTGTTAACTAGAGGGTGGGAGGGTTGGTGGCCTCTACCACTGAGGAAACTGACCATTATGTAATTTTTTTTCCTCCCACGTGACAAAAACTAACATAATGACTCACCAATTTGAGAAACTCCCGTGTTTTGGGACGAACCTACCTCACCTGGCGGTACCTGAGAGAGCCATCCTCACCTGGTGGTACACCTTCACCTGGTCCGTATGGCCAATCCTACACCTTACTTACGTACAGCTCTACCTCCTTCATACCATCTCACCCCCCCCCCCACACCTCCCTACCTCAACCCAAACCATTCCATACATTTTTTTTCCGAAATATACAAACAATTCTTAACAGAGGCTTGTGGCGGCGCGAGTCGCTCTAATGAAAGAGTGAGTGGAAGATTAAAATCACGAAATGCCATGAAAAAAATTACCACTAAGAGTAGACTGAGAGGGAAACGTCCTTTTTAAGCAACATATTTTTCTGGAGACTTGTCAGGTATGTAATTTTTTTCCTAAGGTTAAGACACACAGACACGAGTGATTCTCTAAAGTTCGCTGAGAGATTATGTTGTTGAGGCGTAGGTGAAGTGGAGGATGAGTCGGCCCTGTGAGGTGCTGAGAGCGAGGCCAGGTAGATGATGGAGCCATGCGTGACAGACAGATTGTAAGTGTCATTCTTTGCCCCTCACTCAGCCACGGACGTCGGAACTAACAGCCACGGACACTGAGACAAACAACGTAACAAACATCAATAGCTCTAACGATAAGTGACATCTTGACATCATTTACGTACCCAGGAGTTAGTTATTCTTTATATTGTGTGACAAACATTACTCCTTCTCTGCTCTGCCTTACAAGGCGACTCAAAAACTCCTTTAGTGATTGGTACGTAAAGACAACCTACAATGGTATCTGTTGGAAGTATCGACATGACATAGATGAAGCAGCACGTGTTTAGCATAACAAATAAGGATCTCACAAATAAGTACATAAAGCCAGGTATTTGGGTAACGAAATTTATTGTTTACACACACACACACACACACACACACACACACACACACACACACACACACACACACACTTCCATTTTAATCATTTGAGAAACTTTTCGTGTTAATTCCAACCGTAGGTGAGCTGAAGTTGTGTAGCCACCTGTGTTAATTACCTGTATAATGACGGCACTGCATAACCAGGCCTTGTAGTGTTATCAGTCCTCACACCACCACCGACTCGTCTTAACGTTCTACTCACGTGAAAGTCAAAACATTATAATTTTCATGTAATTATCTTTATATCTGTAACTACATAATATATACTTTCTCCTCCCGCGAAGACAATTACCTCCCAGGTGATTTGTGAATATGTGTATGTCTGTTTGTTTGTTTGCGTTTAGTTGTGTTTGTGTGTGATTAATTGTGTTTGTGTGTTTGTGTGTATCTAACTGTGTATGTGTGTTTGTGTACATTTGGGTGTAAATATTGTCATTGGTATTAAATCTTATATAAATATTTTACAGACGTAAAGTTTCGCTAATATATAAAATAAAATAAAATAACAGAACAGATTTATCACCAAAGAGCGTGTCCATGCAGGTGTCAGGCAGGTGTTAGTGGGGGGTGGGGGGTGGGGGGGGTGGGGTCGGCTATCTCCACCAGGTAAACTGTATATGAAACAAACAGACGTAAATATCATGTATAATTGTGCTATAAATCAGTTTTAAGTGAGACAATTGTAGATAAGTCTGGCAGAGAAGGTATTAAAATAACAGTGAGAAGTTGTAATAATTGGTAGGAAGATCCGCCACTGTACTCTTTCGTCGAGGTATGTTTCGGGCGCCTGGGACATCGATCTTAAGGAAATCTCTCGTTCACGTCGTTTTGGGGGAGAAGGAACATCCAAATCTGTGATGCCTTATATATTACCACAATACTAAGTCAATTTAAGAAGAATTTCGTCAGGTATGTTGTTACTCTTACACAACAGTCATATGAGTTATGTCTCCTGTACCAAAATATCGTAGATTACCATTATAACATGTGATCAGTTTTAATGGCATCACGTGTGTGTGTATAAGCAGTACCTTGGCTATTCTTAACACGCGGTGTTATGTGAGGTGCGGGAGTTAGTGTTGAGGAAATGAGCCAAATTACAGAACCAATCATCATGGCCATAGTAGACGACGTTCGGCTTAAGACTCTCACCTCCCCGACTTCTCTTTTGTTTAGCCATATTGAGTAATGCGAGGCTGTCTAGTCCTAATGGAAGTGCAGCCCAAACCAGATCTATTATGTTTACGATAGCTATTGTGTTTTCATTTATTGTTCCTTCACAGATGATTGGCAGTTGGGGTGTTAAGTGGTTTGTAAAGTTTGAGGGCCAGTGTTAATGTCTGGAGAGGGTAGAGGACGAAGGCACTGTGTTGGTTACGACACACAGATGAAAGACTCTCTTGTAGCCACCAAGTGTCTCTATTGACCAGTTTAGTGTGAGGTTGTTAGTGCAGTATTGTACATTATTCTGGTTAATGGTTATTACCTATTATAATATTACACTATTGATGTCTTAAATATGTGTTAATTAATCGTAACCTTCTGATCTTTATTCTACTTTAGTATATTTCTGTACAAATCCTTATTTACAGGCTAATACAGATCCAGGTCGTAAAGTAAATATCTGGGACTCTTCTCACCCGCATGACCCGATTTTAGGTGATGATGGTCAGGTGTTATCCAGGTTATGTTAGAGTCATCACCCAGGTCGAGGCAGACAAGGTTCAGTTTTTTCTTACGGTGATGTTCCTTCATTACTTTTCTGTTTCTTTTACTGTTCTGTCATCCCTTTTCTCTGACCTCTTCAGTGATGGCGGCTTTGGCTCGCTCCTCCACAGTGAGTCGAGTCATAGATGTGAGATAATCGCCCTCACAGTTTGGTCAACATCACGAAAGCTTTTCTTAATGATTTATGAACTCCCTCGCTGATGGTGTGTGTGTGTGTGTGTGTGTGTGTGTGTGTGTGTGTGTGTTCCTGATTGGCTGTCAAGACTATAGGACCAACTTCCACTTTGTTTGTTTGTATTGTCTGATAAATATTTGTATATTGATAATATATACATAACATTAAACAAGAAAAATAGTTTATAATGAATTTGTATGGTAAGTTCTTCCCTCTTAAGTTGCTCAACGAGAAGAACAATCCATTGTTAACTCAGGTTACTTATAACTTTCTAAATTTTATATGGTCTCATTCATCTACCTGCCCACACCAAAAAAAAAGTGAAGAGATCAACAAACTCTACAGTTACCGACACAGACGTGAACAAATTAAATTTTCCAGTTTCTCGTAAACCCGAAGTTCACCTCATCAGCCGCTGGAGGTCGTGATGCCCCGCTGGTCATCCTCACGTCGAGGGGGGAGTGAGGGGAGGCAGGGAGGCTGGCGGGGAGGTTCTGGGTGTGTGAGGAGAGGAGAGGCATAATTCTTGACCATATATTTCCAGATCTTTAAACGTCAAACATCTTATAAATAAACTTAACAATAATAACTTTGTAAATGTATCGAGGATCATTATGGACCCCACCAGCAGGTACGTGTTATGAGTTGAAGACTTTTGTTCTCTTTTAATTCACTTGTTTACCTTGGCCCAAATTACTCTATTAATTTAAGCTGGGTGAGGTTAATAGAGCAAACAAGACTTTTATTACTCATAAACTTTGTATTAATCTAAAGAAAAACTATAACAGCTCCATAACTCCCGCTTCATAGCTCTTATGACCCACTACTCAGGCTTCATAACTCTTACAACTCGTAATATCTGAAGCACCAAAACCTGACACGTGCGTCTCGTCACCTGTGTGAGGATCTTACTGGGTTAAGGATAATAATGACTGGAACACCTGGTCGTGGGTCCTCAACGAAGGTCAAACTTGGGTGTGCACACTCCATCAGGTGGACTGGGAACTCTCGTACCACAGTGAATACTATAATGTTATTCTCTACTTGTAGTAACCCAAGCTTGGTTGGATACTCCTCTGTTCACTCCCTCAAGACTGACAAATTCATCTTAACTAGAGAAAAGGGTAATTTTCTCTATCTCTGTTAATGAATCAGACGCAAGAATCAGTGACGATCATCCAGGCTGCATCGTTAACCTATGGTGACGCACATAACCTAACCTACCTCTATACCAGCTCGGACAGAGAGAGAGTGACCCACTGTATAAAAACAGCGACCCATATTATACACACCTTGCTGCATCCCTCACGAGTTCAGCCTAACATCCTTCCTCTTGAGCCACATAAGGAAGAGGCTCCTCGCTCACGTCACAGGAGGTGGTGTCTGGTGAGCTTAAAGACAAGGATGGTGGCCAGGCGCCCATCCCCTCGCGGTGTCGTGCCTGGCCGGGGCTGACGGGGGGCCGGGAGAACGTAGACGATGCAGGAAGAAGGAAACGTGATCCCAATAACGTGTGGGGGTGATTTATTGCTTTCGTACCCTGCTGGCCGAGGCAGGAGTGTGTAAAGCGTTGCACCAGCCTGGCAGGTTTTTCAATCGGGTTAAAGAATAACCCTTACATGGCGAGCTTGACCACGATATAAATTTTATGAGAAAGGATGATTGACCCTTGAATGGAACCCAGGCTGCGTTAGGTCAATATTGCATACAAAATTCTCCGTTCTCCTCACCCCTCGCTGGATGCAGGTCAGCGAGCCATAGTGGTGGTGCTGCTGGAATAAGCATCGTTGCAAAAGGCATCGTGCTCACCAACAGGCCTGGGTCAAGCTACCTCATGACCGAGGCAAGTTACGACCAGCATCCATCAGAGCAACTTTGTGTTTAATATGTTAAGGTCTTGACCCCGCGAACTGCTGCATCAATTCTCAAGATCTAAACTATATCAAAGTGTGTTGGTGATCCAGGACTTAATGCTCACAGTACGTCAGAAAGTCGCGGTATTCAAGACTCATTCACACACAGTAACCAGAGGAACAAATAAGCAACTATCCTTCCTCTTGTAGATTTCCCTGCATGACGTCATCAGCGAGAGGAACTTGGCCAGACACAGCTTTCTAGAACATGCCGGAGCTCTTAGGTAAGGTAGGGGTGAAGGGGGGGGGGGCAGTGATGAGAAGCTTTAAAAAAACAAATCTTTAGAGGATAGCGACGACCTGTGAGTACCATCAACACTACATTAACACACGAACTCTCTCATTCATTCTCTAGACAAATTTCTCATCTGTCACTCTCAACTCTCATCTTCTTTAGGAATCCTCTAACTTCATTTGTATTCAATTTCATAATATTATCAACTGAAACTGAATTATTTTGGTATAACATCTGGCGGGCGATGCTGAAACACGTAATGGGTGGTACAGTACATTTAGACAACACAAGGACTTAACTCTTGACTGACTCAACCAAATACATCCTAGACTGATCATTAACTTCTACACGGTAAGTTATTCAGGTCGAGGGTGTCTTAACAAAGGTTCTCATAACTCAAGATCATTTTAGTGCCTCCGTGTCCTTTACGTTATCTTCCTTATTATTTTATATCATTTATCATAGATTCTTCCATTAAGGTAAAGGCGTATATTTTCTGCGTCGTGGAGAGACAATCACCTGACTTGATGTTTACCTGCGATCGACCACACACCGTAGCGAGCAATACTGTGTACGTGCGTCATGGGAGCGACTTTCCGGTAAAACTATGAGAAGTGAGGGCCTTCAAGTACATAGGGCTTTCAAGAACTAAGGGACTTCAAGAGCAAAGGACCATCAAGAACCAAGGACCATCAAGAACCAAGGGCTATCAAGAGCTTAGGGTTTTCAAGAGCAAAGTGCCGTCAAGCGCTAAAGGCTACGAAGAGATAATGATGCTGCATATAATAACATTACCGCAGTTAATCTTCTTCGTAATCTGGGTGTGAGGACGGCGATGAAAATAGTTTCTGAATGTTGAGTGGATCATTGGAAAACATTCTCAGTTGGGTGAATGTTTGTTGTTGGTGATCAAGAAGACTGTTAAAGATTGAGCAAGACAGAGGAACACCGAGAGTCTAACAGTAGGTACGAGAATGATACGTCTAGCAGTTACTGGCTTTACTGCACAAATAAACTTGATAATTCACGTCACAATGACACACTTCCTTAGAATGTGTGTGTGTGTGTGTGTGTGTAAGTGAATGTACTAAACTGTGGCCATTTAAGAGCTACACATTATTCAGTATAATCACAGGTGCTTTCTCTGGTCAAGGTGTGACCGTGCGTGCTCAGGTGATAGCTAACTCAGTCATAGGTATCAACCACCACGAAGTTGAAGACGGTCCTGGGCGGCCTTGAAGGTGACGTGAGAGAGCAGTACCACGAGAGATGAGTGGCTGCTGCAGGAGAGGTCGAGAAACATCATTACTAAAAATCCATCACCAGACAGATGTTGCTTTAGGTGACTCGTACCCAGGTTTAAGGGAGGGGGTGGGGAGGAGGGAAAGGGGGAAAGAGGAGGGTGAAGGAGGGGCGGGGGATGAGGAAGGCAGGGGAGAAAGGGGGCAGAGGGAGAAAGGGGAGGGAAGAGAAGGTGGGGGATGGAGGTGCTTGTGGTACGACCTCTTGTAACCCGGAATACTTAAAGAGTTTTCTTACAGTCTCTTCCACACTCGGCCACACTCCAGAGCACTTTCTGAAGTGCTTTGGAAGTGTGAGTTTTAGATGACGTTATGTCTTCCTCCGACTACTGTACTTGTTCTTTGATTATTTTTGTCTTGGCTACACAGACATTCTATCACTCACTACACAGACACACAGACCTTATACATACACTAACAGACACACAGACTTTCTACACAGACCCTAGACTTCTTAGATAGTCTCACAATCACTGGTGCAGTTGGTATGAGTAGTTATGTGTTGTGTGTTGTCAGGTCATAGGACGACACAGCAGGGGTTTGGACACATGACTCGGTGTCAGCAGGAGGCAGGAACTCCTCTTAACCACCAGGAACGTCCTGTATGTCTGCCTCCTCCACACACAGCCTCGAGTCAGTGTTTCACCTCATCACTGTATGGTCGTGCTGAACCAGTAGATGATTGGCTGAATGAATGAGTGTGCAAGTGACCAAGGCCATGATTGGTCGAATGGATGGGTGAGTAAACAGTATAATGAATGCCTGAAAGGATGAGTAAAAGAGGGATTTAGTAGAGTGGTTGAGAAGGAATGGGTGGACGAGGGGATGAATGGATGAGAGAACCTGTTGATCAGTGGATAAGTAGATGAGTAGGAGGATGAGTGAGTAATAACAGATACGTAGGTGAGGTGAATGTTGTGTCAGGCGCCTGATAGTGACCGACGGTGAGCGGGTGTATAGGGGCGGAGGAAGGAAGCGGCCGGCACTAATAGCGTCAGGGGCCTCTTGCAACACCTGTTAATATACTCTCACCTACGTTACATCCATACGAGAGGTAAACTATACAGGTACATACGAGTTCTGTTTCACACCAAAGAACGTACAGTACCTTCAGATAATTAAGAAATATCAAAACTGATAGAGAGTTATGACGAGAGCTAAAGCTATTTTGTTTTATATCACAGCAGTAGGAAGAATTTTTCCTGAGATCACACAACGTGCAACATAACTAATGTGCAACATAACTAACGTGCAACATAACTAACGTGCAACATAACTAACGTGCAACATAACTACTACCGTGGCCAGATAATACCGCGCTGGGTGTAGTATTACCCGGTACGTGTTACTGGCGCGTGAAGCAGCTTTCTTGGTGAAGTTGAGTGTGTTCATACTGAGCAAAACGGGTGGAAATTGGATACTTGCGAATACACACAATCAGGCGGCTGTGACGAGGAAACACCATCACAGCGCCATAATTAGTGACGCTCTTGCTGCGTCACACACACGGAGGAAGTCGAGTCACCTCGACTTACAAAACACAACAAAAGCGAAAGTTAACCACACAGTAGACTTACGCAGGCATGATATATTATTTACCAAGGGCGAATACCAGCACAATGTGCAGCGTGGAATGAGCTCAACCGAGACGAACAATAGTGATACGTTAGTGGTGGGCCGACCATCCCCCGACGCGACATGGGGTCTAGTGACACGACGCGGGAACTTGCCTACACTTCTCTGTAGGCTGTAGTTACTAGCCATTTATATTATTTGTTGCTGTTAGGCTCTTGACTAGATACTGTTAAAGCTCCAGTTGTCAAAATAACAGCACAAATATTTCAACGATGACTTAAACTTTAAATAATAACAAGTTCATAACCAAGTGACAACTTATCTGGAGGAGCGACACTATACTGAGTGACAACTGTACACAGACCTGACGCTTTTGTTGAAATTATTCAGTTAAATACATAAAAAAAAAAGTCTGTTGTGAGGAATGATGTTGGTCCTTTGTTCTGTGGCGCCGTAAATAATGTTAATCAAGACTGTCCAATAAGACTTACTGTACTGTACGGTGAGTCAGTCTTAGTGGCGTGTACTGAGTGTTCTTGGTACTACCATGTTTGAGCGGCCAGAGAAATGTTCATTTATTCTACCCTGACACAACAGATTAACCTGAATTAGTGTACCTTCAGGCAGGTCACAACAGGTCACGCTAAGCTTCTAACATTAGGAAAATTGGTGAATGTACAGAACAATTACTGACCCACACCTCCAGGCGAGGTCACGTTGACGATGAATAACTATTGAGATACTGAATAAATACATAAATAAATAATTCTATCAATAGTATCTACCAAACATACTGTTGATATTTTGTGTCTGGGATGTTACTAAGGCTTACAGCTGTGCAGGTCAGTCTGTACACAAACAGAAACATCCGTATCAAATATATAGACGACCATGTGTGTATGAAGATAAATACAGTAGGTAGCAAATATTAATTCAAATCAATATACTTAAAACAATGATACGACTTTTTTTTACCATAAAACAGGAATAAACTAAAACAAAACCCGGTTACATTGTGTGTGAAGATAGATGGCCTCACTAGGTACAGTACGTCATCCTGCCACAGTACAGTGCCTACCAGCTGGAGATCTACTACTGACGGGGACGCCACACTAGAGTCTCCACCCACGCTCATAAGCCTCCCGACCAGAGTAGTGTAATTATAGAGACCATTACTCCTGCCTGAGATAATAACTGGTCCTGGGGACGCCACGGTAACGATCCCCCAACGCGACACAACCTTCACTAATGGACGCGGACCACCAAGGTAATTGTCAGTGATTTTTAGAGGGTTTTATGGCGGAGTAAAGTGACAAATATTAACTATCTATGACGAGGAGGACATGTTTGGTTAGGCCAGAGTACGAGGAGGGATGTCGGTTATCCATACAGGAGGTGGTGCGGTAGACGTGAGGAGGAGTGTCACGGCCGGCTGCTCCTCCCGCACCCATATTGGTCACCACCACCTATTAAGACGGCAGCTGTGTGCATAGTGATTAACCGTTTAACACCCACCGTAGGCAAACGTTGGTGTAAAGATTTATTCATGAAATACATTACATTTATCCTATGAAACATACCGAGGGAGATTTATGATGTGCAGAGAACACGACTAACTTAAATGTCTACTACGCGAACAATAGAAGTATGAGAAACAAAATGGATGATATTAAGGCCTTGGTATGTACCGAAAAAATCGATATAATAACATTCATTGAAACATGGATCAACCTAGACTCACGTGAGTTACTGGTCGAATACCAAATTGCGGGTTACAAATTGTTCCATACCGATAGGCAGACCAGGAAAGGAGGCGGAGTAGCAATCTATGTCAGGGATAATCTGAAGTGTGAAATAAGTAAGGAAATAAAAACTGAGCAGAATACAGAAACAATTTGGATAGAATTAATCGACGGTAGGGAAAAATTAATCATAGGAGTAATATGTAGACCTCCCAATCTTGATAGAGTTAACGAGCGACTTATCTGGGATGAAATGCGCAGGGCGTCCATACACAACAAAGTCTGTATAGTAGGCGATTTTAACCTTGGCCAAATGGATTGGACTGACCTTACGGGTAACTCAGTATCAGAGGATTTCCTCGAAACGATCCAGGACTGTTTCCTAAGTCAACAAATAACCGAACCCACCTGGGGTAATAATATACTCGAATTAGTTCTGTCGAACAGAGAAAACCTCATTAGCAATGTCGAGGTAGGGAACGAACTTGCAAACAGGGATCACAAAGAAATTAGATTCCAGTTAGATTTTCAGGACAGACGCAAGGAAAATTCCATTAAAGTCCCAGATTTCAGAAGGGCAAACTTTGATAGTTTAAAGAGGCAGCTGAGAGAGGGGGGTGTCGCGCTTGGGCGTGAACCTGACAGATGACACCGAACTGATAACGAGATCTGAGATTGTCGAGTTCCACGACAATTTAAATAATGAGTTACTTAATGCACAAAGGCAGAACATACCATACAAAAAACTCAGATCAAACAACAATGACCCTAAATGGATAAATAATTATTTAAAGAACATTATTGGCCAAAGGAAGGCTATAGGTAGAAGGATAAACCGTGGCGAAATTTACCTCCGGGAGTATTATAAGGTATTGGCCGGTAGGGTTAAGACCGAGATAAGAAAAGCAAAGAGGAATAATGAACTGAAGATAGCAAGGGAGGCGAAGACAAACCCCAAAGGATTCTACCAAATGTATCAATCTAAAACACGAGATAAGATTGGACCAATACAGTCGGATACCGGCGAGCTAACTGATAACGACGGAGAAATGAGCAATAATCTGAATAAATATTTTTCAACAGTTTTCACCACCGAAAATTTAAACATGATACCCGAGGCTCCGACTCTATTCAGAGATAGTGAAGAAAACAAATTAAGCGAGATAGTAGTGACTAGTAACGATGTTAATAAGCAAATAGACAAACTGAAGCCTAATAAGTCACCTGGTCCCGATGAGATATTTGCCAGAGTATTAAAGGAATGTAAGGAAGAGCTTAGTATGCCCTTAGCAAAGTTGTTTAACATGTCATTAAAAACAGGTGTAGTACCAGAATCCTGGAGGATAGCGAATGTAATACCGATTTTCAAGAAGGGGGATAGATCACTATCCTCTAACTACCGCCCAATCAGTCTAACATCAATAGTAGGCAAATTACTAGAATCAATCATTTCAAACTCTATCCGAAACCACCTGGAGAAGCACAAGTTGATCAATGATTCCCAACATGGCTTCACAAGCGGACGTTCTTGCCTAACTAATCTATTAACATTCTTTTCATCAGTTTTCGAATCGGTGGACGAGGGGCACAATTATGATGTGGTATATCTCGACTTTAGCAAAGCCTTCGACAGAGTTCCCCCACGAAAGACTAATTAGAAAGGTAGAAGCGCACGGCATCAAAGGTGACATCCTTAAATGGATTAGGGCGTGGTTACGGGACAGGAAACAGCGAGTGAGCATAAACGGCACTAAATCGCATTGGAGTAACGTCACTAGTGGAGTTCCCCAAGGCTCAGTACTTGGACCATTATTATTTATTATATACATAAACGACATAGATATCGGCATAGACAGCAACATAAGTAAATTTGCTGATGACACTAAAATAGGACGTGTAATTAAATCTGACGAGGACTCTGCAAAACTACAGGAAGATTTAAAAATTTTGTCGAATGGTCGGAAAAATGGCAGATGAAATTCAATGTGGACAAATGTAAAGTACTCAGTATAGGAGATGTAAACAGGGAAACCAGTTACCAGATGAACAACGATGCCATTGTGGAATCCGACTGCGAGAGAGATTTAGGAGTAATGATAAGTAGGAATCTTAAGCCAAGTAAACAATGTATTTTTGCTCGTAACAAGGCTAATAAAGTACTTGGGTTCATACAAAGGAGTGTTTGTTACAAGACTAGCGAGGTCATCTTAAAATTATATTTAGCGCTTGAGACCTCATCTGGATTACGCAGTTCAGTTCTGGTCACCGTATTACAGAATGGATATAGAATCCTTGGAAAGAATCCAGAGGAGAATGACAAGACTAATCCCGAGCATTAGGAACCTTGAGTACAGAGACAGGTTAAAGCATCTTAATTTGCACTCCCTCGAGAGACATAGTGTGAGGGGCGACATGATAGAGGTGTATAAATGGAAGTCAGGGTTAAACAAAGGGGACATTACAAAGGTACTCAAACTATCCAACCAGGAGCGAACTCGCAACAACGGTTTTAAATTAGACAAATTTAGATTTCGGCGTGAAATAGGTAAACACTGGTTTGGAAACAGAGTACTGGATGAATGGACACGTTACCAAATATCATCATTAACTCGAATACGCTGGATAGCTTCAAACATAGGTTGGATACTTATATGAGCAATAGGGGTTGGGTATAAACGGGACTGCCCAGTATGGGTCAATAGGCCCGCTGCAGTTTCCTCCATTCTTACTGTATGTTCTTATGTTCTTATGATATGATGCATCGAGTAGGTATCGTATAGGACTTCTGTGACGACCACCACAAGCTCCTCCTGTAGGTGGTCTGATGGAGAACACCAAGAACACCAAACAACCTCTTGTACCATAAGTCCTATAAGGGTTTTACCTTCATCTGTAAAGTTTGTTCGTCATGTAAAGTAAATATATAACCTCAAACTTGACTTAACCCAGAAAAATACCCCAAAAGGGACGTACTTGAACTAACGTAAAATGCTCCACCACGACGCTGTATTACATAATTATACAGCAATTATCTCCGCCATAACTCAACACTGTCTTTATGAACACTTCAAGAGCGTGACAAATTCTCTCATAACTCAGTGTCTCGGCCACGTTAAGCTGTGATGTTTCAGTGTCTTGGCCATGCTAAGCTGTGATGTTTCTCAGTGTCTTGGTCATGTTAAGCTGTGATGTTTCAGTGTCTTGGCCACGTTAAGCTGTGATGTTTCTCTGTGTGGCAACCATGTTAAGCTGTCATGTTTCTCTGTGTGGACGCTATGTTAAGCTGTGATGTTTCTCAGTGTGGCAGCCATGTTAAGCTTTGATGTTTCTCAGTGTGGCAGTGTATCATTCTCCTCCTTGATCCCTTATTATCTTCCTAGTAAAGATAAGGACTTCCTCTCAACTTGAAGCAGCCAAGCAGAGTACATTTATCGTGGACGTTATTTAGAGTAGTGGCGCTGTTCGTCCTGGGACAGAAATTGGTGGTGTAAACAACAATGGCCGCCGCCTCACTCAGCATAGACGTCTTGGGGCTCGTGAGATACTTGCATAAACCTTTTAGATACGGCATCCCCTAGTTGGTTAGGTTAGGTTAGGTTTGGGGGTTTCCTTAAGTAATCAAACTGTAATTACATTATACCAATTATAGTACATAGATTATAGATATATACACACACGCGCGCATATATATGTAGATAAGTAAAAATAAATTATATTAAAGAGGACGAGGAAATTATTATGACTTTTTCTTTTACTGAACCGTATTAAGAGAAAAGGATCATTTTAATTACTGTTTACATTTTGACTTCATAAAACACAATACCTGGGTTGGAGAGAGATGGAGCAGGGCCAGAGACCACAGCACCAGGAGGGCACGAGTCCCATCTGAGGTCTTCAAGGCTAAGCTCTGAGAGACGTTCCTGGGATTATGTTATTTGCTTGAGTGAATTTTCTGAATACGGACCTTAATTAAGACAACCTCTCTCTCTCTCCTGACATCTGAAAAGCCAGTGAATAATCGTACTAAGTGCTGTCTTTATCCCGATGTTTCAAACCTAACTTACTCTTTCACCACGAGAGAACCTTACGAAGCGCACATCTTCATTTTACTTAATGAACTTCTATGACGTATATGAACGAGACTAGATTCAGGCAATACAAAGATTCAAAAGGTTTATTACAATAGCCTTAAGCTGCCAGAGACGTTGATATAATGACTGAGCCAAGTATAAGAGCTGGTGTTTTTTTTTTTTTTTTTACGTTGGCCATCAAGCGTGAGTAGTAATTGAGGTATTCGGTACACAGGATATTAGGAGCCTCATGATCATCACTCACCACTCTATGCAACTCTTCCTCTTTGGTCTAATATTCGTCTCCATTAGCTAGAATTTTACGAGCCGCTATTCTCTTCCAGTGACAATTATGTGGTTACGTGAGCTGGTTCAACTCTACTGAGCTCGATGCTACAACCTCCCTCCCTCACCCTTCTCTCCTCCTCTTCCTCCCCGTCCTCTCTCACCCTCCTCTCTTCCTTCTCCTCCCATGCTATTGTCTTCTTACTCCCATTATTCATATCTTCTTCTCACCATTTGTCGTCTCATAATTTATCGGTCACGGTTGTATAAATCTTTATTGATTACCAAAATAATTTGTTTACATCCCACGTTGACGTTCATGTCTAAACTTTTCGATTTAATCTCATGAAATTATCAAGAGAAAACCTTTCATATCTGGAAACTCTTATTTCATGTTAGTTAAAGAAAGAAGGAAAGTGAAAACAATTACAAAAAAATAGTCCTTCATCATTGTACAGTGGCGGTGATGATTTATAGTCACTGGTATAATTTTCTTTTCACTGTTTTGATCATTAATTCTTCTCTCCTCACTGCCCGGGGATGTAACAGATTGCTCCTTCCTTCCATCATTCCTTCCTTCATTCTCTCTTACTATCATCACTGTGTTCTTATCTCCTCACTGCCCGGGAATATACCAGATAGCTCCTTCCTGCCTGCCTTCCTTCCTTCCTTCCTTCCTTCCTTCATTCCTTTGTGACATTTCTTCGTTTACACCACAACTTTACCAGACGTGTTTAAGGCTTGGCAATGAGATACTAATAATTGCTATAGTGTAACATATCCTTAATGTCAAGTGTAATATTTAGGTGTTCGCCAATTCAGATTATATTAAAGACTATTTACTGTTAACGCCAAAGGTCACCGTCTATTCTGGGATCTGTGACGACCTAGAGACGACCTCATACGCTTCTCTTGTTCTCTAAGATGTAAAAAAAAAAAAATCACTGAATCGATTTTTTTCCTATATGTCAGATCGATAATACGAAAGTTTCCTCTTCTAAAGGATATATAATCCATCTATATTATATTAGAATACAAAACTAAGGAACTTTCGTGGCTTTTATGACGATACAACAACAACAAAAACAACAACAACAACAATAAAAATAATAATAATGAAAATAATTAATAATAATAATAATAATAATAATAATAATAATAATAATAATAACAACAATAATAACATCGACAGGAGCTCGTCTATGCACTGCCACCATAATAAGAGTTAGGTCAGATGGTGAGGTCTGTTTATTGTTGTGTACAAGACGACCATCATGTGTGCTGAGGGTTGTGGTAGAGCTGGTAGGCCTGTAGCCACTCTGGTGTGTGTGTGTGTGTGTGTGTGCTCTCTGGCGTGGTATGTACTCTCTGGCGTGGTATGTACTCTACCCGGATCACCAAGTTCTTCACTACTCTAGACAATTATAGGAGGAAAGTAACCCGGTGGTACAACTAATAACCTAACCTAACCTAACCTAACCTAACCTAACCTAACCTAACCTAACCTAACCTACCCTAACCTAACCTAACCTAACTTTCTGAGGATGTGACCCGGACGACAAAATTTTCTCCTGGGTCCTCCTCGACAACAATTACTGAAAGATCATCTGATAATATTCTATAAATCATTCAAGTCGTCCTCGAGAAGTTCACGACCTGAATATATAAGAAGATAGAGAGAATTACAGGTCATAAGGGCGGAGAGTAGAGTCGAATTTAACTTGTGATTTTTACATACATTATTTATCACTCCAGATGACGGGGGGGGTTGGGTCTGGAGTGAGGGGGGTGGGTCTGGGGGTCTGAGTGAGGGGGGTGGGTCTGGGGGGGTCTGAGGGGGTTCTGGAAGGGGGTCTGGGAGTCAAGGATGATTTTATTGAGTCAAGGAAATTGTTAGTGAGTCGAGAATGTTTTTGGTGAGTCAAGGATGTTGGTGGTGAGTCAATGATGTTTCTGATGAGTCAAAAATGATGCTGGTCAGTTTGGTTCTAATTAGTCAACTCATTTGAGAAGAAAATCACAGACTATTTCATGAACACGACGGTTGAGTTCTGGTAATGAAACAGCTCATATAAAACAAATTCCTAGTGGGTTTTTTTTTGTTTAGTTTAGAAATACCTGTTATTAATAATCACATCGTGAACTATATACTACGTGTAATTAAATATATATTTCAAAGGCTCAACCAATAAAGGTTTTTGATATAATAAAAATTAATTAAAGGTAAAAATATTAGACAAGTGAAATTTCTCTCCCAAATGAGGTCAAGAACATCAGTAGTCAAGGTAAATGAAGGTAAGAAATATTCGCTGGTTGAAAGTTGCTGAGGTAAGTTTCCCGTGTGTATGTGTGTGATGCGCGCTACTTAACGTGTCCTCCTGTAGTATGAGGTCAGGACACAACACACTGTAATGACGACTATTTCTACATCATCTCGCCTCTATGTAAACCGTAAATAAAGAATAAACAACAGTGTAAAATGCTTCGTTGATGAATTTTACCTGTGAGAGATTTAATTATGGTCGGAAGGAAAGGTAGGGAGAGGCCTGGCACTATGAATATGTATACACCTGACCAACCCACGACAATACCTGTAATCTAAGCTCACAAATTAAACAGGTAACTCAGCCAACTCGTCACACCTGAGTTGGTCTCTTCTCACAACTAGTATAAATCCTTCCCAACCCATCCTAATCCACCCTAATCCCTTCTAATCCTTCATAATCCACCCTAATCCTTCGTCAAGAGTCAAGTATTAAACAGATCATGAAGACTTTCCGGTAAATGGTATGATGGATCACTCACTGACAAACGTTCACAGTATCGCCTCCATCAAGGATAATAACAAGGTAAGATAATAAGAGGGTGACATATTGATGAAAGGGAGAGAGCACACACACACACACACACACACACACACACACACACACACACACACACACACACACACACACACACACACACACACACACACACACACACACACACACACACACACACACACACACACACACACACACACACACACACACACACACACACACACACACACACACACACACACACACACACACACACACACACACACACACACACACACACACACACACACACACACACACACACACACACACACACACACACACACACACACACACACACAAGTAGCTGTGGATAATTTTTCACGTCATGATAAACACGGCACTAACAGCCCTGACCTACATATTGTAATGTTAGGTTCTCAGTTTCAGCAACACTACTAAAAACCTCCGGAATCACCCCTTAAAACAAAACAAATGAAGGCGAAGGAAACACCATCACCAGCAACAACTAATTAACAACATCGTGCAATCGTGAACGAAGAGAAAACATATGATTGACTCTAGTTCATGGCTGGGTAGACAACACCACTCACGCCCTCGTAGACAATAAGGTATACTAGAAGGTGTATTTACCTGGTCTGTACGAAGCCTGGAATTTTTAAGGTATTATTTTCCATTTCAAGTCCAGAGAGATGACCCCCCACGACAGTCATGACCAGAAACAAACGAATTAACACTCGTGGTCAATGGAGTCATAAAAGCTGCACTGAAAACATAATACAAATTATTATTTTTTTTCACATAAAGGCTCACTATCACACCAGAAGGACAATAAAGGCTCATTATCACACGAAGAGGACGATAAAGGCTCATTATCACACCAAGAGGATGATAAAGGCCCACTATCACACCAGGAGGACAATAAAGGCTCACTATCACACCAGGAGGACAATAAAGGCTCACTATCACACCAGGAGGACAACAAAGGCTCACTATCACACCAGGAGGACAATAAAGGCTCACTATCACACCAAGAGGATGATAAAGGTTCACTATCACACCAGAAGGATGATAAAGGCTCACTATCACACCAGAAGGATGATAAAGGCTCACTATCACACCAGGAGGACCTTGAAACACTGCCGCTTGTAGTGAAAAGAAGCAGCTGCAATACCCTACGTCATCTGGGGTTTGAGAGAGACAGAGATCGTGTGTATAAACTTGTGGTCGTTGAAGAAGGGACGATTATATTGTCGTGTTCCGAGTACTGTCACACCACACACGAAGTATAGTATCATCTCGTATGGTCTTGATCTCAAACCAGGAATTGAAGGTAGAAACCATTGCATATTTTGATTATAGAAATTTTCTCCTCTTTTATTGTAGTTATTCCGAAATGAACCGACAAAGACTTTTAACTGATGATTGGTGGTTATATTCGGAAGATATCATGTTATCGTGTATCAGGTCTGTTGGTTATCGTTGTACTGTGTGTTGAAGCAGGCTAGCGTGTCTCCGGTAAGTGGCTTTAAACAGAAGACCTCGGTGTTAGGGAGTTGTATATGATAATGAGAAAGCAAGAGTACAGGTAACGCAAGGTGATATAATGGTCGTTCTGGTGTAGAGAGAGAGAGAGAGAGAGAGAGAGAGAGAGAGAGAGAGAGAGAGAGAGAGGAGAGAGAGAGAGAGAGAGAGAGAGAGAGAGAGAGAGAGAGAGCTGCAAGATCTCACCAGTTCCAACCAATAATATATATCAGTTCAATTTTCTATGCAAGTCAACTACCACCACAACAACACCTAATCTCTTATATAACGTAAAAAACACATAAATACTGTTAAATCCACAAGAATATTATCAGGGCGAGCAACACAAATCTCTCCTTAACCCACAGTCAGCTAAGGCTTCTCCTACCGTGTAATCAAGACGATTTATGCATAACCTGTCGAGTATAAATCTGGACGCTGTGAGGAGGTTGTCTTTACCACACTATAAACAACGGGATTCCAAGAGCATTTACAGGCCGTTTGTTTTGTCCTAGTCACGTCCTGTGTGTTGTGTTGGGGAGGCTGTACTCTCTACTGAGTGTTGTGTTGGGGAGGTTGAACTGAGTGTTGTGTTGGGGAGGCTCTACTGAGTGTTGTGTTGGGGAGGCTCTACTGAGTGTTGTGTTGGGCTCTACTGAGGCTCTACTGAGTGTTGTGTTGGGGAGGCTGTACTGAGTGTTGTGTTGGGGAGGCTCTACTGAGTGTTGTGTTGGGGAGGCTCTACTGAGTGTTGTGTTGGGGAGGCTGTACTGAGTGTTGTGTTGGGGAGGCTCTACTGAGTGTTTTGTTGGGGAGACTCTACTGACTGAGGTTTCGTGAGGTGTTGTGTTGCGTTGTGGGATCTCCAGTGACTGAGATGTTGTTTATTTACTCAATTATTCTCACTCCCGTAAATTAGTTTGATATCTGGATCGATAAAGCTCTTCTCTTTTGCCTTCTTTTCTACATTGATTTACTTCACTCAATGCTTGCAGGTTTTTATTGATGACATAACCAGACGCAGCGTAACAAAGGTAGAAGAATTTAATCTACAAAATAGTCACCCACCTACCCACACGCCCACACACACTCACACCCACACACCCATCCCAACACACCCACTCTTCACACGGCACCTTGGCGGATCATTAAGTAACTCGTCTATTTTACTGCACCTCATATAATGCTGCTAACACAACCTGTCATTACTGAAGACACCTGTAATTAAGCCCCGCACACCTTTATTACCGCTAATAACCCATACAGCAGGTAATTTGTGTGTGTCTGTCTGTCGTCTTTGTGACTCATTACTTAATATTTGTTAGTCTCATCTCACACCTCACAGCTACATGGCCCTCACAGCTCTATGGCAATCACAGCTACATGGCCCTCACAGCTCTATAATAACTGAGGTGGGTCAGTGTCCTCTGTCCTCATAAGGTTGTTCTTCTCCTAATTATTGACTGCTTCTTCTCTCCTCCTCTACCCGTCCTCTTCCTCCTCCTCCTCTCCACAACACGTCTAATTGTTTCGTGTTTCTGACGCTCTAAAAACACTGGCTATCATGTAACAAGCGTTGAGTCGTGACGCAAGTGGAGTCAGAACCACTCACGATCACTATGTGTGGGGAAGACTCGTTATTATTCAAGTCTTTACCCTGTGAGGTGAGGCGAGGTGAGGTGAGGTGAGGCGAGGTGAAGCGAGGGACAGAGACTACTTCGTAAAGATTTAGTTCGGCTGATAAGTGTGTTCATTCGGGTTTGTTTTGATTCTGCTTAGTGCTTGTCCAGTCTATCGTCTAGTAGTGATCATGTGTGTGTGTGTGTGTGTGTGTGTGTGTGTGTGTGTGTGTATTATATTCAGTGAAAATATGAGCTGTGTAAACGATATCTGGAGAATTTAAACAACCTGATTATCTGCATTGTTACTACAGTATATAATATCATACATCATCTATCATTTATAAGCTGCTGAGGCAATATCAAGCATCAACTGGAGGTGAGAAGAGCACATTGTTACACGGTCTATTACTGTACATCTGTTGGCTGCCGTCATTACATCGGGTGTGTATAATCACTATGCTCCCCCGCTCGTGTCACCTGGCAGGAAGCGCACGTGGTTGGGATGTGTGGCAGGTCAGGCGTGAGATTCGAAGCACACACCCACCCTACGTTCTGCCTCATTATGCTTACTTTATGTTAGTGATCATGACACGTGAGCTAGAAGTGAGACTCAAAACTTACACAAAACCTTGGCTGGTCAACTGGATATAACTCGCCCCAGAAAGTATCATTACGGAGGAGTCCAATGAAATTCTAAATAAACACCGCGACTCCTGTTGTCTCGGTAGGGTCGTAAAAGTCCTCAAAGGCGTCCATCTTGGTACTGTTTTGGTTTGGTTCCAGCCTCTCCACTGCGGTTTCAGCGGTGCTGGTACTCCCGTCGCGTGACCACACATCTTAAAAAGTTGAGGGTAAAAACACTGCCGCTGGTGGTGGCCGAAAGAGAAAAATGCCGGTACGAGTGTCCGAGTGACGCTGACTTAATGAGATGGAAGTGACAACAGCACCACACTCAAGGTCACGAAGGTATCTTTTCTCTCCCCATTATCGAGGTAACTGTTGGAGACGTGGGTGTTGTGAACCTGAAGTCGTGACGCTCCTCACTCACGCCAGGTCGCCTCCGTGACCACAACACACTTAAATTTATATTAAAACAAAATACTAAAGTTCTTGGTAACCACAGTGAGAAAAAGGAGTAAGAATATATAAACAAAAAAACACATTTGAAAAAAAAATATATTAAAGAACAAAGGTATTTTTTTCGTCGAGTTTAGTATAGCCTTTAAAATAAATAAGTTGGCAAATATCGGTAGAGTCAATACATTAGAAATTAGTTAAACAAACCTGCGACATCATAAAAGTATCGGAAATAAATTATCCTGACATCCTGGACGACACACTATAGAAATATTCAACTCTGTTTTTTTTTATCTATTCATGTAACTATTCGATGTGGTTATACAGGGGGGAGTGGTGAACATCTGCTGCAACGCATGCTACAGAGGCTGGTGAACCTCTGCTGCGACACATGCTACAGTGGATGGTGAACCTCTGCTGCGACACATGCTACAGTGGCTGGTGAACCTCTGCTGCAACACATGCTACAGTGGATGGTGAACCTCTACTGCAACACATGCTACAGTGGATGGTGAACCTCTGCTGCAAAACATGCTACAGTGGCTGTTGAACCTCTGCTGCGACACATGCTACAGTGGCTGGTGAACCTCTGCTGCGACACATGCTACAGTGGCTGGTGAACCTCTGCTGCAACACATGCTACAGTGGATGGTGAACCTCTACTGCAACTGGCGAACCTCTGCTGCGACACATGCTACAGAGGCTGGTGAACCTCTGCTGCAACACATGCTACAGTGGATGGTGAACCTCTACTGCAACACATGCTACAGTGGGTGTTGAACCTCTGCTGCAACACATGCTACAGTGGCTGTTGAACCTCTGCTGCAACACATGCTACAGTGGCTGGTGAACCTCTGCTGCAACACATGCTACCGTGGCTGTTGAACCTCTGCTGCAACACATGCTACAGTAGATGGTGAACCTCTGCTGCAACTCATGCTACAGTGGCTGGTGAACCTCAGCTGCAACACATGCAACAGTGGCTGGTGACCCTTGACCTGCCCTCGTGTTGGTTGGTGGCAGGGTTACTATTCTTCTTTGAGTCACACATTGTTCTGGGTTGACACTGTTGACCCATGACAGCAGACGTCCATCAACTTCCTCTGGCAGCTCACCCTGACGTACCAGCTGCCTTACATATTAACGACTAGTCAGGTTAAATAATTCAGAATCTTTTAATTTTGTTTTTAGCGACAAATTTAATGTTTGAAATTTGTATATTTGTTCAGTTTTCCTTAATTTTCATGTTCCTTCTCTACCTATTTTATCATTCAATGAGGGTAGGATACAGGTTATGATTTTTTTAAAGGGATAAACGTTTGTGTCATATTTACCGCCAAGATGTAAAAAAATTCCAAACGTTTGTAATACCTGATATATTATATAGATATCAACAAGTAATTTTTTCCCTTTAGTCTATTACAACAAACAAGACTCTGTGTTTATGTTACAACAAGTAAACAGCAAATACTTCCCTCAGAATAGAAAATATTTGTTGTTGACGTCACTAGGAGCGCCAAAGTATTTGTTGCGCAACGTTAGATTCACTCCCACACTTACCACACGAGGAACACCGAAATATCTGCAATACTCTACTCGGCGTTGAGGAGAAAACACAGCCTATACTAGTACTTTACAACTGAGTAGAGTGTATAGGCTTCCTAAATTGTTCATTGTCTTACCAGCGGCGACAACAAGGGACCACGAACATGAAGGCTATGAGTGGCTGGCTGGTCTTCCTTCCTGACTCTCTCTTGACAAGGCGACAACAAAGTGGAGGAACAATGTGGACAAGTCTATTACAGAGAGTTGGGTCTGGATTATTTTGGGGGCGAATGTTGGTATTACTGTGAATGATAGGTTGTGAAGATCGTTCATTGTTTTGTTTATTGTATGGTATACTGAGCCGAGGGATCTTACCTACTATGTTATCAGCCACGTACACAGACAGACAGACAGACAGACACACACACACACTCTCCCAGCCTTGCAATGTTTCTCACGATGACACACGCAATGTTCACTGCCCCAGAAAACATTTTACTTTGTTTTTTCTTCTTCCATTGCTCGTGATATTTTCTTCCTCACTTCCTCGTCTAGGAATTTACCACAAATACGAAAACTATGATGAATGAAAATACTTCACTGCCGCTAGTTAATGGTGCGGCGATGTTTGGTGTTTCAGACTGCAGTGTTGTAAGATTACACACACACCGAACACACACACACACACACACACACACACACACACACACACACACACACACACACACACACACACACACACACACACACACACACACACACACACACACACACACACACACACACACACACACACACACACACACACACACACACACACACACACACACACACACACACACACACACACACACACACACACACACACACACACACAACGTAAACACCTAGAAAGAGTACATAAGAGGACATGCAAAATTATTCTCTCCCCTTCCTACTCCACATATCAAGAAGCGCTCAACACACTGACCCTCTCGGCTCTCTGACCATCACCACGACCTCATCTGCAAATTTGGTGAGAAGCTTCTGCACCATGCTCGACACCGGCTCCTACTACCACCCGAGATCCCTAGTCCACGAATTGCTGTTCGACACCACAACCGCATCCAGCCCATACGAGCACGTACTGATTGCTATAAGAACAGCCCAGTCCCATCCATTGTAAAAAATATCAATAACTTGTAATCAACCAGTGTGTTCACTCCCAGTCCATCTTACCTTTTTGCACTGCCACTATGTTGAAATGCCCTGTAGTATGACCTTCTCCCCACCTAGTCATTATATATCATATTTGTATCACATATGTTACTTGTATATTATTTGTCAATCAAGAGGTCCATTCCCCAATTATGTAACTGTATACTTTCAGCCTTCCAGCTGCTATGCTCTTTCAATAAAACGTAAATTATTATTATTATTATTATTACACACACACACACACACACACTCAAGAAGAAGAAAAAGTGGTGAGGGAAGTTGCAACAAGATTCAGGCACAACACTACATGGCAGGTCATAGCAGGAGTCTCTGAGGACGTGATAAAGTGACTACAGCAGGAGAGGCGTAATCAGAACCAGACGTTAATAGACGATCACCCAGCAATTACTGCTATAGAGGCCGGAGGGAAGTGAATATCAGAGCGGAAGGTGACGAAATAATGATATAAGTGAGTGCTTGAAAACAACAAGGGTTTAATGAAAGACTCGGGGTGGTATCGAAGACTTGTTATTCCTCGTGAGTAGACAAAACACTCGGGAATATTCCCTCGTGAGTGGACAAAACACTCGGGAATAAAGTGGCGGAGCTAAAGTAAACATTCCGTCTTGTGAGTGACTGGCTGATAGAACTGGTATGATTGAGTTGCTTGGACGAGAGAGCCGCCCACATTACCAATCTGTGGACAGGAGTACGAGAAAGAGGTCACAGCTGAAGACTCCTGTATACCTCAAGGCTTTTTTCACAAGTTTCTTTACGCCATTTGCCTTTGTCTACCCAGCAGTAATTGGGAACCTGGATGTTAATCCATTTGCGGATCGTATTCCGAGGTAATGGTTAGCCAGTGCAGTTGACTTCTCGGACTATTCCTTGACACTGGGTCAAGCAGCTCGTTAACTCAGTGTGTGGTTGTTGTGTTGGCGACAGCTTCTACACCTTAAACAAATCCACGCCTAGGTGGCCCTTGGGCTGGCCATCTTCGTTACACGAGGGACAACCATTATTACTTGAAGGCTTTTACACGTCAGTCCTTACTTGATTGTACGTATACACCTGCCACACCTATAACACCTGTCACACCTGCTGTTCTCATCTTTCGGTGTTGTAGCGATGGTCACCACATACCTTGGTGGCACAAACCTTGATCTCTTGCTAAATCATACACAGTAATACAGCAACAACGCGTAAAACACAGAGAAGGATATAGTAAACATATACTGACCAATTTGCCATGCACGAGGACTCATAAATACCACCCACAGAGAACTAAAACCTACCAGAGATGCAGTGAATGACGCATGCGCACTCGAGATGGTGTACTCGCATGTTGGTGGAGCCTAAGTCTTAATAAGCTCGAGGTTACGTTGAGTAAATCGGATTTTATATCACGACTCATAATCCAGCAGACATTAGCCTCTCATCAGCGATATAAAAAGATCAACGCTTTCTCTAATGGCTCGTACAGGTATATTTCAACATGTTACGCATCGTGAAGATTTTTAGATGTGGTAAAGGTTAACCATATTGTTTATGTATCAAAGTACAGCACGTGAAATAAAGTCAGAATTAAACGAAAAAGTAGGATTAAAAAATTATTTCCTTTTCTCTTTCCGTAGTACATTGTCTTTTGTTTCTGTTAACCTGACGTAATTAATAATAATAATAATAATAATAATAATAATAATAATAATAATAATAATAATAATAATAATAATAATAATAATAAATGTACTAAAAGAAAACTCAGAAAAGAGGTCGGTTATTTACCATTAACTACGGGTCACAAAAACAAAAGTGAGCGAGAACAATTGGCCACAAGCTTCGTTGAGCCACACTTCAGAGAAACATTCCTCACGACTCACGCGGGGAAGAAAATATCCATCAGATTAGTCAGAGAAGGAAGACAACTCAGCTGACTTAAAGATAAATCCAAAACGATAAAAATAAAACAGGAGTTCGTCTTCTTTTTTACGTAACACTCCGGGGGTGATGAAGCAACTCGCTCATCGACAACATCCGGGGCTGGAGGGTCGGGGAGAGCGGGGGGAAGAGGTGGCGGTGATGGGCCGGGGGGGTGGGGGGGGAGGGTGGGGTATGGGAGGGGGAAGTGGAGCCAGACAACAGCCTTGGTCGCCCTCGTCATCACCAACACTCGGGGGGAAGCGGACGATAATTCACTAGATTTAGTACAGAGCAACAGCGAGTGTAGTGGCGTCAGGATGTGGGAAGGTCGCGCTGCTGGTGATGTCTCAAGCAGAGCCTCGAGCAGCTTCCCGCCAACCGACACGGCGTGAGGAAACACATAAACGCGTCTTTCTCTACAGTTCACTTTATGCCAGATACTTTATCGTTTGGTTTTAAGGATCTCCTTGTTTGTTTTATTATTAATTCTGATGCAGGAATATATGCATAGCTATTAGATAACAGTAATATTGATGATCGTAAATCAAGTAACACCAAAGACAATAATAATAATAATAATAATAATAATAATAATAATAATAATAATAATAATAATAATAATAATAATAATAATAATAATAATAATAATAATAATAATAATAATAATAATAATAATAATAATAATAATAATAATAGCACCACTCACTCACTCACGTCAGAGGACAAGTGTGACCTACCAGATTATCTAACATGACCTTCCTGGTTGAAAGTGGGAACATAATTCAGCCAAATATACTCAGCTTTTACTGCGCCAGAAGCTCTATACACGATTTTTTCACTGATGGAGAAATTGTACGAAATCTAATCTTAGTTGTGTGTGTGTGTGTGTGTGTGTGTGTTTATGTGTGTGTGTCTGTGTGTGTCTCGTGATCATAAAACTTACCTGTGATGAGTGGAGTAACAGACAGACCAGGTAATAAGAATGTCATACACACACCTTTACCTGTCATCATTGTTGCTAGACCTATGAAGTTATGTTGTGAATCCAGCGTCTACCATCTTCCTCGTTATCAATCCTGAGTGAGTGAGTGAGTAACTAAACGTGAAAACTTTTCGGCCAGCCTATGTAGACGTATTTTATTCCTTGTCCACTCTTGTTGTCCCTTATCTCGCTACAACAAACATCATGCCATAGACGTCAACCAGTATTGTAAAGGAACTGGAGGCTTAAACGACCTTGTGACGTAGAGACCCCCCCTCATACCCTACACAAAAGAGTGAGAGACTTTTATCCCTTCTCACGGTGGTAAATTCCTTCCCACGGTGAGGAAACACTATCCCACTACACGCTGCTGCCCTGGGCCTCGTCTTCGGACATTAGAACTCCTGGGGCAAGGTCCTGAGGCAGCTAATGTCACCTCGTTCGCCGCTGGCCAGGTGAGCGCTTACCTCCGTAGCCACAGGTAGGGAAGAATTTACTGATTTTCCTCATAGTCGAAAGTGAGTTCCTCTTTCAACACTTAGTGCACCTCGCTGGTTCAAGGCAAGATTTGGAAGTCTTCGTAGCTCTCAGTTTTCGTGTTTTGAAATAAATGTGGTAAGTATTAGTGTTGTAAGGCCTCGATATGTCGATTTTAAAATTACATCTAAGTAGGACAGAGTTGTTGGATAGTTTGTTGTTATTTGGTGAACCGTGTCAGTAGAAAGTGAAGCATACGAATATTAACTAACTTAAAGATCACGAACGGTTTGTCCGCTTGATTACATTAATGTCCCATTCTCATAATATAATAAACGCACATATATGCACACACACACACACGTATAAATGCACATGTACACAGAACATAAGAACACGATATATACAGACAGAAGACATACTCATCAACATTATTGTCCCGGATAACTTAATCACCACAAACTTGAAGGAGTAACTCCCCCCCCCCTTCTCTCTCTCTCTATCTCTCTCTTGTATCTTCCTCCTTGCCAACACATTCCTCTAGCTAAAAAATATATCCAAGCTACTGCAGCGTCAGGCAGACAGACACAGGAAAAACTATACTAACGACACGTCCAGGTATTAATTTCACACTCTGACGCCTCACCAGAAGCTTTGTGACGTATGCATCGTAAACATGTATCAATTATCGTACACATGTAGCAGTTATCGTGGCCATGACCAGGCAGCCGACTATTAAAGGCAGAAAAAGAAGAAGCAGCGGCTGTAGGGACCTCGTGCGTCAACCTTCTCATTGTTGTACTTGTGTTGTGCTGAGTGACGGTAATTGTAGACATGTTGTCATTACTGAATTCCAACCAAGGCCGAATGGAAATAGGCTTAGTCAGGAGAGAGAGAGAGAGAGAGAGAGAGAGAGAGAGAGAGAGAGAGTACTGTCATAGACTAGTGGTAACCTGATGACTGTTATCCTTCAGCAAGTGAGAGGAAGTGCACAACAGAGGCACAGGAGAGGAATAGCCTTTTTGTTTTTGTTTTTTAATCTGCCAGAGAGGTGTTGATGAGACTAGCAGGTGACTGGTGCTGGAGGAGGAAGAGAAGGAGGTAGAAGAGGGGGAGGAAGAAGTGGATGAGGAGAAGGAGAAGAAGAAAACGAAGAGGAGGAGAATGGGAAGAAGGAGAAGGATTTGGAGGAGGCAAGTAAAGGTTGTGTAATCTATTCAATAACAACGTGAGACTCGGTGGTAACTTTATGGCTTGGGAAATCAATCTGTGAGTCGAGGTGTTGGCTGACGTGATGCTGACGTCTGTCGTGACTATAGTAGCAGTTTAATGGGTCGGATAAGAGTAGAGGCAAAGAAACATTTGATTATAAGGTGGTTATATTAGGTAAAAATAGTGGAAATAATTGGTGGTCTATTTGTGAAAAGTGAGAGTTTGATTACTGCAGCACGAGGGAAGGGAGGAGGTTGTGGCTTCGTGTACTGCCAGGCATTGTGGGAGGGAATCCTTTTACATGTTATGGTTAAATATAATACGACAACATTATTAGCAGTATTATGAACTATAGTGTGATGATTTAAGAAAATACAATAACAATATCATAAAGTGAAATAGAGTAAAGGAAAGAAATGCCAGGAGTTAATTAAGTTTTATTTAGGTAAGATTGTTAATACAGTCTGTTTAGTTTATGACTCGGTGGGTGTAGACCTGACAGCTCCACTACACACGTCCAGCTGGTGGGAGGATAACAACTCGGTTTGAAGATATGGAGAAAATACTCATATGGTATTTGATCAAATAAATATATCAATGAAGAAACTGAGGAATAGAAGGAGTAAATGGAAGATAATGGAGACAGAAAGAACGATACAAAGTGATTTTGGGAGACCCGGGTAGAAGTATTGAGGACGAAATATTAAGAAAAGTGATTAATATTTACAACACAGTTCATGCGAGGAGCAGCGTGCAAGATATGATGCATACACCAGCATTAACAACTTCACACTTCCATGACAAACCCAAATTTCAGTCCTGTACACAAGGGTTGTGCGAGGCGCGGTGCACTCAACTCCCGCGTCCAGGAGGTGGAGTATTGCGTGAGGCCTGGTGCAACCAACTCCAGCATCCAGGAGGTGGAGTATTGCGTGAGGCGCGGTGCACGCAACTCCTGCATCCAGGAGGTGGAGTATTGCGTGAGGCGCGGTGCACGCAACTCCTGCATCCAGGAGGTGGAGTATTGCGTGAGGCGTGGTGCACGCAACTCCTGCATCCAGGAGGCAGAGTATTGCGTGAGGCGCGGTGCACGCAACTCCTGCATCCAGGAGGTGGAGTATTGCGTGAGGCGCGGTGCACGCAACTCCCTCGTTCAGGTGGTGGGGGGGTCCCTACACTAACACATGTTAAGCTGTATAAGAGTTTGTTGGTGGCGAGTGTTTTGTGCATCACGACTCCGAGTATGATCATGGGAGTTATTGAAGTAAATATCCTGCTTGGCTTAATCCTCAAATGTGCTTCATTACGTCCACATCACGGCAGGCGGGGGTCTGAGGTGGCCCTGGCCAAGATCGTGTTGAAGTACTGAGGCTGCTGCCAGGTCTTCCACATTTCCCTGTTAATATTATAGATCTGAATAGAATTTGTTTACAGATTTTAATAAATTTTCAAAAGTATATTAATATTAGTCGCTTTTAGGTGAAGTAAACGATGATTAATTAGGTTAGTACCAAAGCTATTTATTGTTAAGTTTGACCTATGTTTATCGAGACTATTATCTCACCCATACCCCCCCATACACACACCTACAAGTGTAGTGTGGTGTCTCAAGTCTTTGTAGTTGTATTAGTCAATAAAATTTAACACATTTATTGCACAATTCAGTACACAGATGGCGCCTCTCAACAGCCTCTCGTGTTTACATTTGGTGTTCCTCAACAGTTGAATATATTTACCATCCCTGAAGAAAAAATCCCCTTTCTTGACTAAATCCTCTTGTGGTTATATAAATTCTATAAAATAATTCTCCCATTATTGTTTATAGAAAAATGTATATTGTATCTTTAAGGAAACGGATTATGTTAGGATAAAGTCTTCAAGAAACTATTTTATTCAAAGATCTTTTTCATATTTTTCAGTAGTAAATATGATTATGGTAAGCGTCTGGACGGTCTTATAATCCAGTTATATTTCAGGAGTGCGTAGTGTAGTGGTCTCGCGAATTATCTCCAATTTTCACGTGGATCACAAGTAAGTAAGTGCGATGACCTCTTTCTTTCTCTCTCTTCCCCCCCTCTCTCTGTTTCCCTTCTCTTTCTCTCTCTGTCTCTCCTCTCACTCCACAGAGCAACAAAAAACTCTAAAAATAATACGACTGTTTGATTTTAACACTCTGTACTGACTTTGGACTGCTTAGGTCAGTGGCGTTTCCTTACTCTCACAACACACTCAAACTCACGTACTTATTCACTCTAAACACTTACAATCATGCACATATTTACGCACATACACCAACACACATAAATCTACACGCACACATGCACACATAATACGCATACATACACAAGGAGGATGAAAGTGTGGAAGTAGGGAAGAGACGCGGTGCTTTACAAGGCCAGGCGGACACCACACATTACTGGGGCAACTGATGACCCGGTATTATGGCGAAATATCCACCCCCTCCCCTCCCCTGCCATCCCCATTCTCCCCTTCCTTCCCCACCCTCCTCTCCTCCCCCACCAGCCCCTCCTCCCCATCTTCTCCATTCTCCCACGCCTCCCCCACTCTCCCCCATCACGTTTTCCTCCCCTTTCTTCCCCTCCTCCCCCACTCACCCCATCGACCGTCGGGATTATCTTTTTTTTTCCCTTGATATATCGAGGAAGAAAAAATAATTTGAGAAAGGAATGGAAGAGGGAGACGGAGTAGATAAGAAGGAAAAAGGATGATAGGGACGGGGATAAGAAGGAGATAGGATGGACAGAGAAGAAGAGAAGAGTAAGAAGGGATAGAAATGGTAGTAGACGTCTTCTGCTTGGGTTGATGTTCATTTGTCTCTGCTTCAGTATAATTGATAATGTGTGTCTGTAAATCACTCAAGTCGACGTTTTGTGTCGACTTGTTATATTTCTCTCGACTTTCTTGCTTCTGTTGTTTACTGTTCTCTCTCTCTCTCTCTCTCTCTCTCTCTCTCTCTCTCTCTCTCTCTCTCTCTGTCTGTGTTTCTCCTGTATACCTGGCCTCTATTTACCTGAGTTTCGTCACCTGCCTCACCTACCGCAATCACTACTCCCTCCTACCTACAACCATCGCCTACCTGTCCTACCACCATTCATTACCCCTCTCCATCCCTATTACCAGCCTACATACACACATACAAAAATACACACACATACATTCGTGGTGCAGGTGTGCTGGATTAATAACAGGTGCGTGACCCGTGGTGGTTGTATAACAGGTGTGTGGCTCGTGGTGCAGGTGTGTTGGATTAATAACAGGTGTGTGACCCGAGGAGAATGTGTTTTGGAGGTGTAACAGGTGTGTGAACTGTGGTGGATGTGTTTTGGAAGTGTAACAAGTGTGTGACCCGTAATGCAGGTGTATTGGAGGTGTGACTCGTGATGCAGGTGTATTGGAGGTGTAACAGGTGTGTGACTCGTTGTACAGGTGTGTTGGAGAAGCCATGACGCGCTAATATGTGTGGCGGGGAACACATATTTACAGCAGGTATTTACAGCACATATTTCAAAACAGTCGGCTATTTGTGTGACGTAGTAGAGTTCATATTATCAAGAAAATAAACATTAAGTAACATTATGTAGCATTACGTCACGCTGGTAGTGTAATATCGGTGTCAGTGTTTTGTCGTAACAATATAACGAGTGTGTGTGTGTGTGTGTGTGTGTGTGTGTGTGTGTGTGTGTTTCGTTCAGTTTATAGTGACACACACACACACACACACACACACACACACACACACACACACACACACAGTATAATAGTGTATATATTCCTTTCATTTCAGTAACGATATACACCTCAACGTAATAACTACTTGGCAACATACACGGACACATACAAACAAAGATACACATATAAAAACCTGTATACATATATAAACTACGATAAATTACTCCTGATTGACTAAACTGACATACTTATATAAATTGAAATTGATGGGGAAATTATTACACGCAACTCAGATCAAAAACAATTACGATTTACTGAACTTATCATTAGGTATTTGGCTGCGTTCAACTCACAAAGGTTACTAAATTATTATGAGTTTATTTATGAGTAATTTCTTTGTAATCAGGTGAGAAAATAACGGCTTAGGATACTCATAAATCACCAATAAACGTTTCTGGATTATAGGTCGTTATTGAGGGTCTGGTTATAGATAGAATGAAATGGGCTATTGTCTTTAGGTAGGAGATGACGATATTTACGATACCTCGGTGTTGTGGTGGTAGTAGTAGTAGTGGTAGTAGTAGTAGTAGTAGTAGTAGTAGTAGTAGTAGTAGTAGTAGTAGTAGTAGTAGTAGTAGTAGTAGTAGTAGTAGTAGTAATAAATATATCAATGAAGACAACAACAACAACAACAACAACAACAGCAACAACAACAACAACAACAACAACAATAATAATAATAATAATAATAATAATAATAATAATAATAATAATAATAATAATAATAATAATAATAATAATAATAATAATAATAATAAAAGAAGAAGAAAGACGTAAAGAATAAAGGTAGGACTCATAAGGTAAGACAATAACAGAGAGAGAGAAGGGTCAGGCTGGGTGTCGCAAGAGAAGGCAGTAGCGGTGATGTCAGACAACTAGGAGGTGTACAGTCGCTCCTTCCACAGGTATTCAGGTGTGTCTTAAGACCAGGTATACAGGTTATGGATGTCCCTCACTTTACTTATTTACCGCCACTAAGAAAGGTGTAGGAGTGAACTGTGTGTGTGTGTGTGTGTGTGTGTGTGTGTGTAGCAGTAATGGTCTATTTTTAACACCTGCCTCTGGGTGTGTCGTTATATATGTCTGTATTGCTCAGTTATGTCATGTTTTTATATTATTTTTTATACAGGAACAATAGTTAAGAGTAAAATAAAAATAGTGGAGGGTGTTTTTTTAAGTAGGAGACGCACACACACACACACACACACACAGTTTTCTATATTCATTAATCATTTCGATGGGATAAATATTACGGAAAAAAATATTCCACATAAAATGATTGTTCACTACAGCAGGTGAGACAATACCTTACCTGGCCTCATTAAGGTCCAAGAGGTCATAACCTTGGGAATTTATGTCAAATGATGTTGATGAGATCTTATGATATTACATGAAAATTCTGGTTAAAAGTAATAGATGTTTCTCTGTGTATACCTGTTCAATAAGACAGATTCTACCACAGACAGACAGACAATGCAGACCGAGATACTAGGTTTATTTTTATACCCCTCTACTGTAGCGGCGAGGAAGGATAAACAAGATAGTGTAGTAGTTTGCCAGACACTCGAACTATACACAAATCCATTCTCCCATCACCTCTGAGGACCCCAGTGACTGATGGCTGAACGAGACAACCACAGCACACTTGTATGAGACCGAGTACTCACAATATGTCTCCCGTAACAAGTCAGCAACATAAAGAAAATGATTACTGTTTATCTTTTATCTTCAAAACACTGGATCATTTTAAGTCGAAGGATGGGAAAAATATATTAGTCGAGTAGTGATGATCTTTTGCAATTTTATAAAGACGTAATTCATGAGTTTTTTTTACTTGGCTACGCAGTAAATAATTTTTTACTTTTGTTTTCAGTTACTGTATGGTTGATTTTATAGCTGATACGAGGAGTGGTGATCAATTGGGGAGTTAGTAGTCCATACATAACAGTAGAGATCATCGTTTACATAAAACAAGTGATCGCGGGCACCTTCGTGCCCAGTGAAAGTTTGAACGCTCGTGCTTGGCTAGCGTACAGCGAATGAGGGTGCGCCAAGTCCGTAGACTTGTATGGTTAATTAGGGTGCGCCAAGTCCGTAGACTTGCATCGTTTTCCATCGTAAATAAAATGGTTAATTAATGCCTTCCTAAAGGAACCATCTACATGGGACCAGGTTTATTCCACTCTACAAATTTTTTTGCGATTTTTCCACCAAGTTTGATGAAAAACGATTGTGCCGTTTCGGCTGCCCAGAACAGACAGACAGACAGACAGACAGACAGACACGCCTAGTCCTATAGTATATTAGATACAGTAAACATTTATAATAAGCTCTCAGGAAACTTCTAAATAGGAATCTCTTAAAGTTAGTGAATGTTCTGGGGGGTTATAGAGAACATTGTTATATACAGTGAACGTTTTAGCGGATTTAGAGAACATTGTTATATACAGTGGATGTTCTAGCGGACTTAGAGAATAGTGTTACGTATTTTTCAGTGTTAGCAATGTTTCTTTAGTGTGAATTTTTACATTAAGTTGAGAAACGAGGCTACTGACGAGACGTGTGTATTGAACCAAAATATACTGATAAGATGTGTTTTAAATTCCTTGTGTGGAGTGAGGAGGAGGCGAGTGTAAGGCAGTGGCGAGTGTGAGGAGGTGGCGAGTGTGAGGCGGCGGTGAGCGTGAGGCGGCGACGAGCTTGAAGCGGCGGCGAGTGTGAGGCGGCGGAGAGCATGAGGGTGTATGTTTGTGTGTGTGTTTGAGCTCTACACGACGAAGGTGCTAACTGCTCAGTGTTGTTCCTCAGTAAGATAAAGCCGAGAAGGACGTGTTGAGGAGGTGAGGAGGCAACTCACCCGCGCTACAACACTCACTCCATAATGAGGTATATTTACGCACCATCACTCTCTCAGTTACTGTTTTAGTAACGCCATAACTTAGACATTTATTCGGATCACCTAAACAACCACTACACCAGCTTATTTCACCTAAACCAAACCAAACCAAACCAAACCAGACCAGACCAGACCAGACCAGACCAGACCAGACCAGACCAGACCTGACCTGACCTGACCTGACCTGACCTGACCTGACCTGACCTGACCTGACCTGACCTGACCAAACCAAACCAAACGTAACCAAACATAACGTAACCTTAATATTCAACATAAAAATCCGCAGACAATTACCTTCAGCAGCAGTTGTTTTGATCCATTAATTCTGTTATTTTGTCCAAGTTTAAACCTCTTAATCACTAACGTTAAACTATCATTAGGTAGGATCATCCATATATTTAATCAGTATTTACAAACACCACCTTTCATCTCTCAGAAGACATTGTTGATTGTTTTTATGGAGAGGAGAGAAAGGTCAAGGATGCAGGGTCAAGTACCGGGGTAGTCCTCTTCCTAAGGTGAAAGTAGAGCGGCAAAAATATAAGTGGCTCTTTAAGTTCATATGTCTGTAAGGTTATCTACCACGTGAGTATACTGAACCCACACATAGATTTGCTGAGCAGGAGATTTACATAATAAGTTCCCTCATAAAATTATTTGCCGAATATTTTTCCCCTTAATGAGATACACCTGTTTGGTTCACCTTCCTAACCTGATCTTTTCTAATTAATCTGACCTAACATTAAGTGAATAAGTGAATTAGTCCCCCTTCATATGTGTGTGTGTGTGTGTGTGTGTGGTGTGTGTGTGCGTGTGTATGTGTGTATCCTACCAGCAACACTTCATGGTAACTGAGTCCTGATTACTACTTACTGTCGTATTGAAATCTCTCAGTATCACTCGCCGGCCCGTGGTTCCCTCATAAAATTATTTGCCGAATATTTTTCCCATAATGAGATACACCTGTTTGGTTCACCTTCCTAACCTGATCTTTTCTAATTAATCTGACCTAACATTAAGTGAATAAGTGAATTAGTCCCCCTTCATGTGTGTGTGTGTGTGTGTGTGTGTATATCCTACCAGCAACACTTCATGGTAACCGAGTCCTGATTACTACTTACTGTCGTATTGAAATCTCTCAGTATCACTCGCCGGCCCGTGGTCACCAGAGCAGAAATTTCTTTTCGGGGAATTACAGCAATTTTGGACAAATGCTGTTTTCAAACCTTGGCTGTGTCACTCATCAAAAGGTAATGTAACTTTTTATCAGATAATAGTACGTAAAGCGAATATAAGCCAGGGAATGGATCAGTGTGTGCTGTTCGGTCCGTCACACATCTTAGTGAACAGTTTGTGGAGTTATTTTATTTTAACAGTTGTTCTTGGTGCAGTTAATGTGACAAACTGATTTTATTTCGCTCTTTTATATTATATTTGTAAATACGGTACAATATCTTAGGCACATTGAGATAAAGTTATTTCAGATGGTTCCCTAAACCCAGTGTTCCTTTCAGGTTATGATGTAATAATGCTAATCAAAATACTCATCGTTGATATATTTTCATTATTCTGTTTCATTTTCGCTGACATTATTTTCTATTATATTCCTTGCTTCTATTCTTTATCCTCACTTTTTCATTCCTTATTTATTAAAACGTTTATATCTCTCCGTCCTGCCACAGGTATCAGCGGACGCCTCACCCAGATATCACCTTGAAGATCGGCCGGAAACCTCAACCTCCGAGCATACATAATCCATTACCTCCAGGCATCCGACAGCTCACACATCACGACAACCACAATGATATTCACAACTAATTTATTCACCACTATACAATATAAAATAATTATAAACCCACCTGGTACATATTTCTTATCCCCTTTGATCTCCTATGTCGTGAATTTCTCCATAATCTGTCGAATCCTCTCTGTTGGTCCCGGATATGTCTGGCTTGAATTCTTTTCCTCACTCTCGAGCGACGATCTGGAACGAAGCAGAGAAGGAGGTGACGTCAGCTACAGGGGATTATTAATGCTTGTTTTAATGGCCTACTTTACACCCTGGAGGTTATTTATTGTGGTGCTGTGGAGCTATGATGTGTTATTTGTGCTTGTGTGTTGGTGTTGTGATGTGGTTGATTATGATGTGTTGCAAGTGTTGATGTGTTGTACCCTAACCTAATCTAACCTAACCTAACCTAATCTAACCTAACCTAAGCTCACTTAAAGTCTCCACATTGTATAAGTTATCAAAGTAGTTCATCATCATTATGCATTTTTTCGTAATAGAATAAAAAAAAACCCAGTAATTTTGGTTAATACAAGTAGCTGGGACAACAGTTTGGTTTATATTACGGAGGCTAAACACCGTCATTGGTGATAATAGCGTTTAACACCCTGGTGGTAATAATGGTACTTGGTGATAATACCCATCTTTGATACACTGTGGAGGGGTGATAGAAGGTAAACACTGAGGAGGATAGTGGTGATAATGAGAGAGAGAGAGAGAGAGAGAGAGAGAGAGAGAGAGAGAGAGAGAGAGAGAGAGAGAGAGAGAGAGAGAGAGAGAGCATCCCAAAACAATCTCCATAATGATAAAAATAACAAAATCATGATAAATAAAGAAAAAAAAATGGTTTCAAGAGATAATGATGAAGAGAGACGATAACAAGAGAGAAGACGTCTTGTTAACAGACAGACAGACCTCACATGTATGTCTTGTACTGTGGGATCTGTTCTCAGCTAGTAATGAGGTCACCACCAACTGTGCTAAATGTCTGTCTGTCTGTCTGTTGCTACACCATCCTAAGGCAAATACTTTCACGAAGGTACGAGTCTGTGTTCTTGTTCCCTTTACTGATGCCTTTACGAGAACACCAGTACACAGCCTTAACACCCATGAGTGCCATCACCATCTACGCATTATCATCCTCATCACCACCCCCTCATCACCATCTTCACCATCCTCACCATCCCCTCACCACCACCACCCCCCCTCACCACCCCCTCACTACAATCTTCACCATCCTCACCACCCCCTCACCACCATCTTCACCATCCTCACCATCCTCACCACCACCACCTCACCACCTCACCACAATCTTCACCATCCTCACCAACCCCACCAAGCAATCTTCACCATCCCTCACCATCCCTCACCACCACCACCCCCCCACCATCTCCCCCCACCACCACCACCCCCCCTCACCACCCCCTCATCACCATCTTCACCATCCTCACCACCTCACCACACCCCACCATCCCTCACCATCCCCCACCACCACCACCACCCCCCACCACCACCTCAATTCTCACCACCTCCTCATCACCATCATCCCCCCACCACCCCCTCACCACAATCTTCACCATCCTCACCATCCCCTCACCACCACCACCAACTCCCCCACCAACTTCATCACCATCACCCCCACCACCCCTCACCACACCTCACCATCCCCACCACCACCAATCCTCACCACCTCATCACCATCTTCACTGTATCTCCATCACCGCCTCTTCCACTTACCATTAATCCATCCCCACAGTCGCTGGCGACTCCCTTAATTCCAATCTCATTATCACCCATAGACTACCATGCCCTCCTCACTGCTGTAGCTATTTGTCAATACTGGAAGCTCAAAACAAACACACACACACACACACACACACACACACACACACACACACACACACACACACACACACACACACACACACACACACACACACACACACACGACTTGCCAAGCCTAGTCATAGAGCGGCTCATCTGGGGACCTCAGTACCTCATAAGTCAGCTAATGGGTCTATATTAGGGGCTAATTACAGGTGTTCTCGACCTGGCTGAGTCCATCTTCTCTCCTGATGATGTGTTCGACGGCAGTGAGGGTTTGTGTGGGCACCGTACCCTTCTCTGTATGGGTGATGAGATCCGTGTGTGTGTGTGGAAGGGGGAGGGGGGGAGGTCGTATCACCCTTGTTTGTGGGAGGGTCTTGCACGTGATCAATTACCTTAGCTTTGATGATCATTTATCTACAACCTTCCATCAAGAGGTCTGCCAAATTATAGTGGTAGTCCAGCAAACATGTCACTTGTTGTGTGAGTAAGACAAATGAACGCTATAAGAACTACTCGTGTATCTTGTGCAATTTTCTTTTATGGAGTGTAGATATGATTCAGGTTTTCATTAATGTGTATGTTCCTCTATTATGGATGGGTACTGCTTTATACATCACTACATACGCCATGATTTCAATGCATGGCAAGCCGTGTTTCTTACCAATAAGTGGGGTTACAAAATGTTGACTTTTATTTTTACAAGGGAAAACAACTCGTCTATTTCACACAGTTATTTTTTTTTTTACTTTCTAGAATATTTTGGGTAAGCCTGAGGTCATCCTTTTCTTTACAAGGCTCAGGAACGTGTGGAGTGATAGTGGTGAGGGCACACACACACACACACACACACACACACAAAACACCGACGTCTCTCTTTCAACACCAGAAGGAAAACAACACACCTTGTAGTCATCCACCATTGCCTTATAACAGTAATACCAATGATCATGTAGGGACGGACCTCCTCATTTACCCTCATTAAGGAAGCGCTTATTAACAGCCTTCACCTACAAACTGGCAACACTGATCTCATAGATGATTCACGATAAATAAAAAAGTAACTTAAATACATTACAAAAATATTTACCCCATACATAATACTACCACTACTTATAAGTTAAACAAAAGTATTACATTAAGTTAGATCGAGGTAAGATATTCCTTCCACAAATAAACAAATTATGCCATAGTCTTAAGGCTTAATATGATGAGAGAAATAAAAAGGTAGATTTTCACCAGTCATTTCCAACACCTGCTATTATGTTGAAATTTAATACGACGAACCAACAGAAAATCACTCCATTATGAATTCCAACAACAGCCTGAGAGGGAAAGATGACTGTAACTCATATTTTTTTATCTTAGTATTATTCAACCATGATAAAACGAAAATAATATTCGTAGTTATATATTATACATTTAAGCTCTGAATAAATCCAATACACTAAAAACTAATATTTTGCGTTAATGTAGCTTAATGTTATTGAAGATCTGACATGAGACAGAGAATTGACTACCAAACATAACCTACCTTAAAACTCACCTGATGATAGGAAATGATCTGGTGTCAGCTGTTGTTGATAGGAAATGATCTGGTGTCAGCTGTTGTTGATAGGAAATGATCTGGTATCAGCTGTTGTTGATAGGAAATGATCTGGTGTCAGCTGTTGTTGATAGGAAATGATCTGGTGTCAGCTGTTGTTGATGGGAAATGATCTGGTGTCAGCTGTTGTTGATAGGAAATGATCTGATGTCAGTTGTTGATGATAGGAAATGATCTGGTGTCAGCTGTTAATCCACAAGACGACGACCCCAAAATTAATAGCTACTGGAAGACGGTAAAATCACCATCGACAACTGTTTCAGAATATAACTCCGAGCTGGTGGGTCGTCCTAATGGGTCGTCCTGGTGGGTCGTCGTGTGGCGTGGATAAAGTAGAAGTCGTTTACTCTGGCAATGGTGAACGACCTAGGAGGGAGCGGACGGTGAGGCAGGTGAGAGGAGGAATTACTCAGGTGGAACGCAGGTAATTATCTCAATTTTCCCCCCAAAGTTACAAAACACGTATCGATAATTTACAAAATATATCAAGTTGCTAAGATTATCTGAATATTTACAGTCTAACGATGAAACTGCGATGGTGGATATACGAGTATTATAACTACTACGACAGACATATTGACGAACTTAAAGTGAAAAAAGAAAACAAAATCTCTTAACTATTTGAAAGGAAAAAAGACGAATTTTTCTCCCGACGTGGATTAAATTCTCAATAAAAAAATAAGTATGTAAGTGTTAGGATCAGGTCTTGAGGAGGACTTGGGGCGATTATGGCGAGTTTCAATGCTCTCCTCTCCTCACCGTTCATGATTTACCTATTAACTATTTCTCGCTCAAGGTGAGGTCGGTGTCGTCTTCACTCAGCTCATATTCCGACGCATCAGGCTTCTCATTTCTCGCCTAATTCCCTTTTATTTGTGTAATCAACCTTTGTCCTCAAGATAATAACGTCAATGGCTGTTGCTTACGAATTTATGGGCGGAAAATAATTTGATGGGATGGCACTGCAGGTATAACGAGTGAGTGTGATGACGGTGTACTGCCGCTGGTGAAGGCCCTCAAGGTTATGTTTGGTTTTAGAAAGTGAAGATGATGCTGGCAGTCATCTGTGTAATTCCGTCGGTGAGTAACAGTGATGAGTTGTATGTGTATATGTATATTTATTTGTATATGTGTGTATATGTATTTGTATGTGTGTGTGTATATGTATTTGTATGTGTGTGTGTGTATATGTATTTGTATGTGTGTCTATATGTATATGTGTATGCATAAATTAAAATCCTAGGGAAGCTTTCTTTATGATGCTCCTGGAGAGATAAAATTGACAGGAAACACTACTGGTGTGAAGGTGTTGTGTTGTGTTGTGTTGTGTTGTGTTGTGAAGGTCCCTGACACAGTAGTGACGTGATCAGTGCAGCATCACCCCATGGAGTGTCTGTCCGCCATCCAGGTTGTCAAATGGTAATGGAAAAACATAAATAAAAACATTAAACACAGGAGCATCATCCAGCGAAATGCACTCCAGCTGTAGGGCACGCGAGGGCACACCACTACCATGGTACTAAATGGAAACTTGTTACTCTTTCATGAGGTCGTGACCTACGTAGCCTTGGCGAGCCAGTAACCTCCGGCCTCCTTCAGGTCGCCCTCCTTCTCGGCTTTAATCACCAGAGAGCGAGGCGGAGACGGGGAGGGGGGGTGGACCTCACCACCCGCACTGCAACTCTTGTTATCCAATAAATTACGAGAGAGTTCAAGGTGGCCACCGCCGGAGCGAGGGGGAGACCGTCCACGACATCACCTGAGGAAGGAGTGCTGACAGTACCACACCTCCCCACTGGTGGCCCGATGCTCTTAATCAATACCCACCTACCGAGCGACCACCTGAGCCTCACTCTACATGTGGCGGCAAAAGACACTCAAGCTGTTAAGAATTTACTGTGTTCATAACCTTTTAGACACATATAACGTCTTTTTCTGAAGTCGTCACAGGTTCAAGTCCCCAAAGATTCAAATTGCTTGACCCGGAATTGAAAGAGCGACGATTAATACTTAAGATTTTTGAAGAGAAAAGAAGAAATACAGTCCTAATAACAGTAGAGAGAGAGAGAGAGAGAGAGAGAGAGAGAGAGAGAGTTTACAAATGGACTCTCATCACGTATACAAGTAGTTGTCAAGACTGATGGAACAAGTGGACTGGTGTAACATAAGTATTTAAATTCTAAATTCCGGGCATTATATCAGTAGGCTGGCGGATATGTGCGTCTGGGAGTTACTGTGCTGTTATTATTTATGTTTTACAGAACAGGAAAACCTGCGAAGACTTTGGGGGATTTTCATTCTAATTGGCTTTTATGGATAATATTAATAATGGAAATACAGTCAATGGTAATGGTAACTGACTAACCACAGGGAGGTATTACTAGTGAATCCGTTATTACGTTCCTGGTACACGGGCAGCCCCCCGCAGTCTCTACCACGAGATCTTAGGTCCATAGCCACCATTCAGTCGTGCAGCAATGGCACGCTTTTTACTTGTACCCTCAACCAGTACCACTCACCCCTCACACCCTTAGTTCGTGATGGATGAGGTAACCATCACCCCTCACACCCTTAGTTCGTGATGGATGAGGTAACCATCACCCCTCACACCCTTAGTTCGTGATGGATGAGGTAACCATCACCCCTCACACCCTTAGTTCGTGATGGATGAGGTAACACTCACCCCTCACACCCTTAGTTCGTGATGGATGAGGTAACCATCACCCCTCACACCCTTAGTTCGTGATGGATGAGGTAACCATCACCCCTCACACCCTTAGTTCGTGATGGATGAGGTAACCATCACCCCTCACACCCTTAGTTCGTGATGGATGAGGTAACTATCACCCCTCACACCTCTTAGTTCGTGATGGATGAGGTAACCATCACCCTCAAGCATCCTTAGTTCAGATGGATGAGGTACCATCACCCCTCACACTTTAGTTCGTGATGGATGAGGTAAATTCATCACACTCTTAGTTCGTGATGGATGTGTAATTCATCACCTCACACCTCAGTCTGTGATGGATGAGGTAACCATCACCTCACACCCTAGTTCGTGATGGATGAGGTAACCATCACCCCTCACACCCTTAGTTCGTGATGGATGAGGGTGAACCATCACCCCACACCCTTAGTTCGTGATGGATGAGGCACCATCACCCCTCACACCCTTAGTTCGTGATGGATGAGGTAACCATCACCCCTCACACCCTTAGTTCGTGATGGATGAGGTAACCATCACCCCTCACACCCTTAGTTCGTGATGGATGAGGTAACCATCACCCCTCACACCCTTAGTTCGTGATGGATGAGGTAACCATCACCCCTCACACCCTTAGTTCGTGATGGATGAGGTAACCATCACCCCTCACACCCTTAGTTCGTGATGGATGAGGTAACCATCACCCCTCACACCCTTAGTTCGTGATGGATGAGGTAACCATCACCCCTCACACCCTTAGTTCGTGATGGATGAGGTAACCAAAGAGGATATAATAATGAAAGATGGCGTAAAGGAAGGATGAGAAAATAGAAAGTGCAAATATTTTCAGGTATATTATACAAGAGAGGCTGTGTAATAGATCAACACGGGTAGATGGTTTACGAATGAGGCCAGAATGAAATCGCCAGCCAATGGAAGAGAGTAGTTTCGTGAAATCAACCCACTGACCCGCCTCTAGTGTTCCTACTGTCGACCGTGACCTCCCCCCCCCTCCCCCTCCACCACCCGAGGCATCATCTAGCACAACAAAATTGGTAAATCCTAACCTGTATAATTTCTTACATTTTTGTGGTGAAGATTCGACGCTTGATTATTTTTTCCTCACGAATTAATGTAATTACTTATGTTAAAAAAATGACTGGAGGAGTTGTGTTCACCGTTTAAATTACAGTCACCCGCGGTTAAATTAATGACGATGCATTGTGTTATATTAACTGGCAAGTCCTTCACCCACATCAGAGAAACAAACCCTCATGACGCGGCTCACTACTGATACCTTCACCAAACCACACCACACACCACACCACTCAACCTCCCTAGCCTATCTTAAGTCTCCTCTGCTTCCATTACTCATCAGTCAACACGAGTCATCATCATCATCATCATCGTCCACGGAAGAAGCAAAGAGTCTTCTGCTACCTGAGTCTACCTGTGCCTTAGTTCCTTCGTCCATGACATTTCTGACCACATCCCATGAAAATGTTGCCTTTTAAAGAACCTTCACTTTCATCATCATCATCATCATCTTCTATCGCCTTACGTTTATTCTGCAATTTTTAACATTATAGAATATGTTATATTTACAGCCACCTTTACCACCCACAACAACACCCTCACCACCCACAACACCACCCTCACCACCCACAACACCACCCTCACCACCCACAACACCACCCTCACCACCCACAAACACCATTCCCTCACACCCACAAACCACCCTCACTACCCACAACAACACCCACCACCCACACAACACCCCCTCACCACCCACAACAACACCACCCCACCACCCACAACACCACCCCTCACCACACCCACAACACCACCCTCCACCACCACAACACCCACAAACAACACCCCTCACCACCCACAACACCACACCCTCACCACCCACACAACACCACCCCACCACCCACAACACCACCCTCCACAACACCACCCCACCACCCACAGCCCACCACCCTCACCACCCACAACACCACCCTCACCACCCACACCACCACCCACAACACCACCCTCACCATCCACAACACCACCCCTCACCACCCACAACACCACCCTCACCACCCACAACACTACTCCACCCTCACCACTCCACAACACCACCCCACCACCCACAACACCACCTCACCACCCACAACACACCTCACCAATTCACAATGAATGTCTCATCACCCATTAAATAATTACCCTCACCACCCACGATTCAATATTATTCTTCAGGATGAAATATTTTGTCATCCGAACCTTGAACAAAATAATCTCAATGAATAAATAAAACTCAAACTCGAAAAAAAATTAACACTAACTATTTAACAAGAAAGTAAATTGAGGCATAAAGTAGAATATATATTTCTAAGATTGACTAAGATCATCCTCAGTTTTCCCTCTCTTTCCTTTCCTGCTATAATGATTTAGTTTACAAGTGCAAAAATTTCCCCACCACCGAATTATGGCAAATAATTCTTTATTCCGTCACCCATCTCTCTCCCTGTGTCCTCTCACCCCACACTCCTCTTGACTCTGATAGACAAATGACTCTCCTGTACCTGGTGAGTGGTTCATTGACACCAAAAAAACACGTGTAAATATGAGCCCCAAACACAAGAACACTAGTAAGAGGAGATATCGTCCCTGGGTGTATTTCTTAGCTTGAGACTCAGTGGTGGGTTGGTGGTAGTGTGAGGACTGTCCAGTATGGTCACCTAAACCCACCCACCAACCCACCCACCCAACCCACCCACCCACCCATCTTGGCGGTGTTAAAATATAGCTTAATGAGAGACTTGAGTGTCAGGTTATCACAGAGGCGAGTGACCATGACTTCCTTCATTACGTCATTACCACAGCAATTACATAACGGGTGTCCTGTACTTATTGCTCTCTTCCCCCTTATTCCTTTTATTCTATTTCCTAATTTATTTCATTATCATATTTGTGTGTTGTTTTGTGGTGTGGTGTGGTGTGTTGTGGTGTGTTGTTTTGTGGTGTGGTGTGTTGCGTTGTGTGGTGTGTTGTGTCGTGTGGTGTGGTGTGGTGTGGTGTGTTGTGGTGTGTTGTTTTGTGGTGTGGTGTGTTGCGTTGTGTGGTGTGTTGTGTCGTGTATGAGGGAATAATGGTAAAGGTAATAATAGAAACAACTGAGACTAAGAGGACCAGAAGGAGAGATAAAGAGAGATACTTGAATGGTTTATAAACATCAACATCACACCAACACCTCAACATAACACCAACACATCAACATCACACCAACACATCAACATCACACCAACACATCAATATCACACCAACACCTCAACATAACACCAACACCTCAACATCACACCAACCAGATGGAGGGATAAAGAGAGATACTTGAATGGTTTATAAACATCAACATCACACCAACACCTCAACATCACACCAACACCTCAACATCACACCAACACATCAACATCACACCAACACATCAACATCTTACAACACAACATGCAGGTATTAGTCAACATCATCATTAAGGTGTTACGCTCGTTTAACAAGTTAACAAATGTACATCACCCTCAGTGTTTGTTCACGTGCGAGAATATATAAGGATTTCTTCATCCAGGCTATTTGAGAGAGAGAGAGAGAGAGATAAACTAAGCCAAACTAAACTAAACTAAACTAAACAAAACTCACATAACCGGAACAATGTAATACTGCATAGACTAAATTAGGCAAGACTGATATACTGTGCCTGTCCTTGATGAGTTTGGTTGATTGAATGAGTTACTGTAGTGTTTTAAGGTAAATAGAAGAGGACCCAAATTACCTTCAGGAACACCACCGCGATATTTATATTTCCAAAGTCACCCTTTCTCCGTTACATTTTCATTCACCGTCCCTAATATCCACACAGTTATAACGAGGATTTCAACAACTTTTTCAACGTGACAAAGCTGAAAAACCCTGGACGTGGAGGTAAAAATAATGAGACAATGTTTTTTGTATTATTTAAGGTGGGTAAAAAAATTCAGGGCATATTGAGTGTCTTATTAAGGATGATCCTCAACTTATGACCATTGCCTGGCAGCCCCGCTGCCTCCAGGGAACACCACCACCCAGGTTACAGAACTTTACTGCCCGGAATTACTGTTTAGACGTGTGAAATACTTGTTTTATGTGACGAAATTGGGTGAACTGTGTATAATGTTCCTGTGCGTAAAAGCGATGTTCCCTCAAGGGTGTGTGAAGGTGTGAACGTGTTTGTTTACATATGTGTGTGTGTGTGTGTGTGTGTGTGTAGCCAGCGGATATTGAAGTTCCTGGCGTCACCAGTCGTCAACGTACGTAGGGGAAGTAAGGAACAATAATGGTGATGATCCACGTCAGGGGGCCGTGTGAGGCTCCTGACTGACAGTACCCGCCGAGCTGCACTTACTGATCCGTGCACGAGAATTTAGCCGTCATCTGCACACCGCTCCAGGAATTTACAGAATAAATTTTAAACAGAAGTTGCTGAGTGATTATGTTTTGTTGTCATGATCACTACACCACACATCGTCGGCTAAGTGAGCAGAGGCAGATAAGAGCAGATAAGATACTAGGCTCCAGACTTGTACTAAAGCCACAGGAAATTATCTGTACCGCTTCACACCAAGGGACCAAAGAAACTGTTATTACATTTCATCATAAAACATAAAGCGAATGTAAAATATTAATCCAGAAGACTTTGTTGTGGGAAAAAAATATACACAACAAAACAAGAAATTTCTGTAGCTACTTCACTGAGACTCGTGGTGGTCGCTCCTCTAATTCTGTTACTCCCACGACAGGTTCACACTAGACCCGAGAATAACTCACTTTTGAGACTAAATTGAAGTTTAAACAATATTCGCCTCACACTAATCATTTCCTGAGACCACCATCAAACCACGACACAACTGACCACAAAATCAAGACAACAACAACTGTGTATGAGGGATCAACCCACTCTTGTCACCCCTCCACCACATCCCCTCCCTCACCCCTCCACCACACCATCTCCTTCACCTTCACTCCTTTACTCAATCTACAGGTAATAGTGAGGCTGTGGTGACAGGAGTAATGATGTTAAACTCTAAGGGATGCTCACTCCTGGGTTGTGGACCACACACTCAGTACAACCAGAAACATTACGTAATACCAACAATCCAACTCACACCTGACAAACAATAACAACTTTTACAAAATACAACAGATGAAATAATAACACCTAGTATATCATTACCTGTTGGTAGTGAAGTCTCAAGGTAATTAAACCAATGACCTTCCCCTTAATTAACAGAGCAATTAACACAGGTGAAAAGTTACCTCACTACCAGAGCAGCTCACAACACCACCAGGTAATGAGTCCATCTTTTAAACCTATGACAACCAGGTGTCATTCGTCAGGTATGAACGACCAGGAGACACAGGTAATAAAGCGGCTTGATAATAGGATGTTTCCGGCAAATATGAACTCTCTGTGTCAAGGTGATAAAGGTGGTAATTGTTCTAGACGTTGTTTGTGTGTTGCGACTCTCTCTCTCTCTCACGATTTACCGTAATAAAAGGAATCAGTTGTTGTTATTCATGACGTTTGTGGTAAATGATGGAAAAAAATAAAAGAATAAAAATATAAAAAAAGAACATATAATAAAATAATAAACTAAAAAGGAAAAAGTATTTGCGATTGAAAATGAAAGGAATATTGAATAAGAAAATACAGAATAAAAATAACGAAAGAGAAACACAAAAGAAAAATAAAGAAACATGTGATAACAGAGAAGAAGAAACAGAAGAATAAAGAACAAAATAACATTGAAACGTGTGAATGTTGAGGTGAGCTGACCGTGTGAATGTTGAGACGATGTGTGTGTGTGTGTGTGTGTGTGTGCGCGTGTCATGATCTGAAGTGAAGAGCTTGGATCACTACTGTTATATAATACAATGTGAAAATTCCACATCCTGAATATATATAAATACAGTATATGTATAAATTCTCTCCAGGTAGGCAGCCATCATTTTCATTATCTCTATTTCACTCGTAACAAGACGAAAAGAGAGAATCATGTTATATTCTGATCAGGTAAAATATTCTCTTCTGAAGGAAATATTATTGGAACTTCCTTTAGTGTTATGAAGAATGATACTAGTTGATACTTTCTCTCACTCTGTAAACAATCTAACAGAGAGTGAAGCGAATCTTTACTTATGTGTAATATAAAAGTACCTGCGTGAATATTCCAGGTGTTTTGGTAACGCTCGGTTGTAGTCAGGTGTTATGGTTACAGGTTAATTTTACCCCGACCTATAGTGTGTGTGTGCGTGTGTAATTCTAGGTTGGTCACTACCTATAAATAAATTCACCATAAAAAATATGTCAAGAGGTAAAGATGGTCATCAATAACAGGTAATAACTAACTCTACCTGAGGACATTAATCTGGTGAATGACTGCAATGACGACTGATCACTGAGGGACCGAGTTACTCTCTTTCTAATCAGGATGTTTGTTGGGTTACTGTAGGCCACAACCCCGACAGACCGATGCCTACTCCTAGCCTCTTACACTCACTACAAGACAACACAGGTGGACTGAGACACTGAAGAAAGGGTTAAATCAGTCGGCCAGGTTAAAGTGTTTATTGTGTGTGTCAGGGGCAGGAGGCCGAGGTGAGGTGAGTCTATTACCACTGACCTCATCCTGATCTATGGCTCCTGTTAGTGACACTATTTCTGGACAACGGCACACATCACGCGGTACACTACCGGGGGATGGTCCTCTGGATAATGTCAATGTAGTGAAGATGTTCACCCGGAAGCGAACAAATAATATGGATACAAATCAATGATATAGAAATAATAACATGACAAATATATTTTTGGTCACTGGGGAACACATTAATGCGACCTAGTTTAGTGGTGGATGATGTAGCGGTGGCTGGGTGTTGGGGCGCGCGCCAGGAGGTAGTGAGCCGGGAGGAACACGAGAAGTTGTGAAACTCTGATTGTTGCATTAAGACAACTGTGGTGTATATGGAGGGGTCTGGCCGTAATACCTGACGGTGAAGATGATACGATGTTACAACAGCTTGTTGAGTCCAGACTCTAACTCTTTCTCTTTCCCTCCTTCTCCCTTCCTCCTTGGAACACACCACTTTGCCTCCTGCAGGATTCAAACTCCCACCTCTCAGGACTACCAAAGGAGAGTAGGTTCTGTTTTGGGGTAGTCCAAGTCTACCCAACTATAAATGAGTACCTACCAAACTTTACAAGTTTGGGAAGTGAAGGCGTTCGGTAGTACTGGCCACGCTGCTACCTTGCGGAGGAAGACTTAGTCCCTATACGGTGTGCTGTCTCCCCACCCTCCCTAACGGGCCGTCGTGGATATAGGATCAACTCTCACTTTTCATACATGTAAATGGATGAGTGACCTGCTAATTCATATCACGTGACGTCATTTTCAAAGTCGCGACCTTAACCAATTTACACTTTGACCTGATAAACGTAGCAGCTGCAGGGATTGTGTTGAACATACTGCACGGAGTAACACAGACACACACACTTAACTGCAGCCATCAGTGACTGCCTTACTCACGTGACCTCGTTAGTGTGAGTAAACAGATGAAGAGTACTGGTCTACTTCTGATCACCCTAATACCAGGTGTCCTACAGGTGACCCTGACAGGTGAGAGGCAACATCAACAAGCTGTGGGAACTGAACCTCTGAATAATATAATTTTATAACATAAATGGATAATTTACTATCATTATCGTGTCACTTATGGTGGCGGGAGGAGCAACATGAAGGTGTAATGTTTCCGGGGACTCGACCATAACGTGGCGGTGAATAAATCATCTCTGGAACAAACTATCAGCGTTAGCGATGTGAACAGTTGCTGACACAGATAATAACAAGGTCTTGGTCACACGTGTCTTTAATTAGTTCAAGTTACATACATCATATTAAGGTCATTTATGTACGGCTCACGAGTCTCGTGTCTCATTGTGTTGCAAGACAATAAACGCACTTTTAAAACAATGAGCCGCATTACCTTTCCAGGAAGCGCCAACAGTGCCCGAAAAAAAATACTTTCCTAACTTAATTATAACCTTAGGTGCATTGGGGGTAAACTTATGAGGGCATTTAACATTGAGGGCTGAGAGAGGAACACTGTGCTCTGAGTGCTGCTCGCTGCATTATGGAATGTTTCACTTCCTGTTGTGTCGCTATTATACTTGTAGATGGCGGGGCCTGGGGGTAGGGGTAAAGGGGGGATAGGGTGAGGGGTTGTGGGTGGCAGTGGGGGTTGGATGGGATTAGGGGGTAGGATGGGAGTAAGGTGGGAGTAGGTGATAGTGGATTGAGGTGGGGGGTAAGGGGGATTTGGGTTAAAGGAGTGGGGATAAGGCTTAAATGGTAGATGTGGGGGTAGGGGAATGGGGGGAAAGTAGGCATGGGGGTAGGGGTAAGGAGTAAGGGGAGGGATGGGAATAAGGGGAGGGTGGAGAGGTAGTGGAGGGTTGGGAGGTAGAGGAGGGTGGGGAGGTAGAGGAGGGTGGGGAGGTAGTGGAGGGTGGGGGAGGTATTGGAGGGTGGGAGGGAGGAGAGGGGAGGAGGAGGGTGGGGAGGTAGGAGAGTGGGGAGGCAGAGGAGGTGGGAGGTAGAGGAGGTGAGGAGGTAGAGGAGGTGAGGAGGTATTGAGGGTGGGGAGGTAGAGGAGGGTGGGGGTAGAGGAGGGTGAGGAGGTATTACTACAGACAGTCTGCTTCCTCTGTTAAAATATTCCTGAGGTTAATCATTTATGCTTCACCTTTGATACAAAACTTCTAATTGGCTGAGAAGGATGAGATTTTCTTTACCACGACACAGTAGAGGAATAAAGTCATACTACATTAATTGAATACCTGGTCTAATAACTTGCCCCTGAAGCTAGAAATAATAAGATTGAGGTCACGGAATATATTAGCTGTGTTTATTTGTGCTCAGAGAACGGCAAAAGAATAAATAATGAGGAAAACGGGAGAAAATGACAAAAATAATACTGAATTAAAAGACAAATTGCCCTCTGGTGTCTCTTGGGAGTGGAGTTAATTTTCATATTAGTTTGAGAGAGCAGTCCAGTGAGGGGTCTAACAGGCTTGACCCGGTTGTATGATAGTTTCACTTTCCACGACAGCGTTCCTTCATCCTCGGCCTCATCCTTCCCGTCCCCCCCCCTCTCTCATCCTTCCTTCCTTCCTTCCTTCCTTCCTTCCCCCCATCTAACCTTCCTTCCGCTCACCTCATCCTTCCAACCCTCCCCATCCTTCCTTCCCTTCCCCCATCCTTCCTTCCCTCTCCCCCATTCTTCCTCCTTCCCCCCCCCCAACACACCAACCACCGAGGGAACAGACCACCCCTCTCCTGCTCTACACTCAGGTCACCTCAGGTCACCATAATATTTTCTCTTCATATATTGTAGTATAAGACGAATCATACCTGGTTAAGTTTGAAAGGTGTTTAATGCTCTTTACTAATGAGGTCATTGGTGTCATGTGTTACAGAGACGATTGTTAGGTACAGTAAGTGACCCACACACACACACGTGGTTGATATTCTCACATGACTCTTTCTGTCGTCATTGGCTCGAGACGTCCAACACACTGACAGGACTGACGGCAGGAAACGCTGACCACGACAGACCAGTTGATGACAGTCAAGGCGTCTCCATTTACCTGTCGTGGTACTGATCTTTATAAATATGTCTTCGGTTTTATTCATCATCATCATAGACAAGAGAATCATTCCAGCGTGGTAGAGTCTCAGTGGGATTTTAACCTCATATTAACTCAATTAAATGAACAAATAAAAAGTTTGTTCTTAACTCTGCAATTTTGGATTTAATCTTAACTCATAAACCTTTGAGGGTTTTGGTCGAGGTGCACGAGGGAGTTTATGACGCGTGCACCTTGTCTGTAATCTAGATCAACGTACAATACAGTCATGACGCCCTGTTATTGTTGATGAGGTGGTTGGACTGGCATAACGTGGCGGAAGGAGAGGGAAGAAAGGAGGGGGGTGGGAGAAGGAAGAAGGAAGGGAGGGAAGGAGGGAGGGAGGGAGGGAAGGAGATGGAAAGCGGGAGGGAAAAGGAAAGGAGAAAGGAGAGAAGGATAAGGAAGAAGGAAGGGAGATAAGGAGGGAGGGTGAGAGGGAGGGAAGGAAGGAGATGGAAGGCGGGAGGGAAAGAGGAAAGAAGAAAGGAGAGAAGGAAGGAGGGAGGGTGAGAGGGAGAGGAAGTAAGAGAAATAAGGCGAAGGAGAGAGATTGCGAGTGAGTAGTTTTGTCTCTAACCTAACCGAACCTAACCTAACTTAACCTAACCTAACCTAAACTTAACCTAACCTAACCTAACTTAACCAAAACTTAACCTAACACTAATCATGAACACAACACTATAACACTCTGTTGTGTCTTAAGCTGACAACACTCATAGAAATTGATGATTCATAAGATTACAACAACAGCGAAAGATTTGTGTTGTGTCCTGAGCTTACAACACTGAAGGAGGTGTGTTTTGAAGCTTCACGATTAGGATGGACAGTTTTATGTGTAATTCGGAACAGTAAGGAGGTTTAGTGTCCCTCATATCTCGTGTAATTAAAGACTTTAGAAGCTCAGTAATAACATTGTGCCGTCAGGGTATCCCGTATTCTTACATGCTGGCAACATTGGGATAGCGTGACGTGTCGTAACCACAAACCACTATTGATTTAGACGAATGAAGAACGTAGTGATTCCTCCTAAAAATATTCTTGTTTTCATTTTTCTTCTTCCGTGTACCTTTCCGTGTTTGCTGGGAGGCCTGACTCGGAGGGTACACGGACAGAAACTACCTGTGCTTAATTATTACCACCTGGTTTCCTCAACTACCTGTGCTTAATTATTACCACCTGGTTTCCTCAACTACCTGTGCTTAATTATTACCACCCGGTTTCCTCAACTACCTGTGCTTAATTATTACCACCTGGTTTCCTCAACTACCTGTGCTTAATTATTACCACCCGGTTTCCTCAACTACCTGTGCTTAATTATTACCACCCGGTTTCCTCAACTACCTGTGCTTAATTATTACCACCCGGTTTCCTCAACTACCTGTGCTTAATTATTACCACCTGGTTTCCTCAACTACCTGTGCTTAATTATTACCACCTGGTTTCCTCAACTACCTGTGCTTAATTATTACCACCTGGTTTCAACTACCTGTGCTTAATTATTACCACCCGGTTTCCTCAACTACCTGTGCTTAATTATTACCACCCGGTTTCCTCAACTACCTGTGCTTAATTATTACCACCTGGTTTCCTCAACTACCTGTGCTTAATTATTACCACCCGGTTTCCTCAACTACCTGTGCTTAACTATTACCACCTGGTTTCCTCAACTACCTGTGCTTAATTATTACCACCTGGTTTCCTCAACTACCTGTGCTTAATTATTACCACCTGGTTTCCTCATCACCCTCTTACGTCATCTGATCAAAAGGTCCAGAATATATCTTACAGAATGATGATTTATGTTTACCATTCGATCATCCACTCCGGGGCGCCTGAAGCATCACCACTGGTCGCTGCCCTGAGGAAACTTGGAACACTTTTATGCTCTCGTTAAATACTGATTCTGTTGATGATGTATGACCTAAAACTGCTGAAACTAGATGACGTCACTTGTTTACGTGTGTGATTTTTTTTTAAGTTTGTTTGTTATCAGTTAGTAACAATTTCGGATTTCGAGCTAATAATAAGTACTATTTAAGTAACCCTGATATATTAAACATCTCACTACCCTCATATTTCTCCTGCTGTAGATGAGTAACAAACAAAGTCTTGAGAAATAACTGATTTAAAAAAAAAAGTTTTATTCTTCATCACATCCGATAGTTTCTTCAATTCTAGACAGTTTTGTGGCGTGATGAAGTTCATTTAAAAAAAAAATCCTTCCTCGACAAGAATCTTAGCAAGGAGACAGTTTTACGAGGCAGTGATAATACTCTCCTGTCTATTCTTAAGTTTAATCCAATTTATTCCCGGTAAAGATTGAAGACTGTTGGACTATCATATACTAGTCAGTTAGTCATGCAATGCTGTAGAATAGAGGTTTTAACCAGATGTAAATTATATTGCTTATTTACACACCTAACTGACTCCATAACTTTCGAAATACAGCGTGGTGGTGACTGTAGTAGTGGTGGTGGTAGTGAAGGTAGTAGTGGTGGTAGTGATGGTCGTGGTAGAGGAACACAGTCTCACGTGACAGTAAAGAATAACAACATGTTACCACAGCTGTACGACACACTGGTTAGTCTCACTTAGTTTCTCTCTCATTCCAAATTCAAGACAATGTTTTCCCCGTCTATCATTTACCCTCACTGATACTTCCCGCGTCTCAGCCAATACTCTTCATCATATATAGGTTATTGTGGTAAAACGACTCGTGATACTTAATATAGTTTCGTAGTCGTGATAAAAGACGACCCTACTAAGTCCAAACAGCAAATGTCTAATCCTCAGCTGAGTGTAGCGTGAGGATACACATGTTTATCTCCTCCTTCTCAGCTGGGTGTACCGTGAGGCCAGCAGTGATCAGTAACACCTACAATATTCTAGGTTCACATCTACGTACTGTGGCCTGGCTTACACACCTTGATAACAAAATGTTCTAATTAGTTTAGTAAACTTTCGAAGACAACAACAAACATTTTATTTACCACAAGCTGCAGTTTATTTTTTCTCTCTAGATGTTATTCAGAATGACTCCTTCGTGCTCATACGTAAATATTGTTAAAATCTCTAAAATTAAGATCTTCACCATTTGAGGAGATTTAACCAGTTTGTAGTGTTGGCGTGGCAGCGTGAGTGCAAACAAGCCTTCCTTTATTGACAGTTCTCAAGACGCTGGTGTTGACTCCCCTCTCGTGGTCGTCAACAAGCAGCAGCGGTGATACTGTACAAACACAGGTAGTGGGGTATTGTTGCCTCTGATGTAGTGCTGTTACGGTATAGGTCCATGTGAAGTGATCGTGTTATGAACCTATGTATATATATATGAGTATACATATGTAACATAGTATTTTGTGTGGGTTATTTGGTTTATTCTTTGTTATATGTACAGTTACTTAGCCACGACAATGTGTATTAAGCAACTCCTGTTATTGATGTGATAAGTAGAGTCCCTTCACCACACTGCCCTTACACCTAGCAGACTATCCTCTACCCGTCTGTGTTATTAATCACGTTTACCGCAACTAGGTCAGTCTGGCGCCTCCTCAGCTTATCGTGTGTTGTGCTCGTATCCCCTTATGTTTGTGTACATCTTGTTATATTATAGGTAATTTTGTATCCTGAAGTGAGATGTAATAATATTCTTACTTTTGTTTCACAGGTTAAAGATGTTTTTACACTTTCATTGCTTTCACCTGGGATGGTTCGCCTACTTGTGAGTGTTACTACACCTGCTCTAAACACCTGTTGCATCGCTCATCACAATGAGTTTTCCCAATGCATATTGTTTTGTATTTTCTAACTCTCTCTAGATAATACCGTCAGTTTCTTTTTGTTAATTACATCATAGTACACACGTAACTATTACCTGTTGCTTTACCTCAGTTTGATAGATAAAATCACTGAGGCTTCGTGTTTACATTTAGTCTGTTCCTTAAGTGTCTCATCTCTCATTCCTGCTCCAAGACCTTCCCTCACACTCACTCCACCCGTCCTACCATACTAAGTTTGTTCCCCTGACGCATATCCGCCCATTTCCTGTCATATCTTACTGCCACTCACTTTCCTCTGGTTCATGTAAGCCGCAGTAATTCGTTCAATCCTGCGGCTACCAAGGGTCAGCTCCCCAAGGCGCCTATAAATTGCAGTGAATCACCAACTCTTTTGTTCAGTTAGTTGTGATTAGCTCTGAAGGAAAACAAAATCAAAAGTAGAATATTTTCCCTCGTTTTAATCTTTATCTGTTAGTTAGTCTCTCATACGGTGGTTCAATAACGAGGTCTGATTAGCTCTTTGCGTTGTGCCGTAACCCACCGCACCATCTTCCCGTACTCAGGGGAGGTCAGAGGTCAAGTATCTTCCCTCACGCAGTTTGACCTTTCAACTATCATCACGCCAAGACCATATTATGTACCTGACCGCCGAGAAGTCAAGAGGTTACTGGAATTAGACTCTCTCAGTCTCTTATTCTCTCGGTATCTCACTCTCTCGGTATCTCACCCTCTTACTATATCGGTCTCTCACTCTTCCACTCCCTCACCATTTCACTTTCACTCGCTCACTCACTCTCTTACTCCCTCACTCCCCCAATCTTTCTCTCACTCACACTCTCTCTGTCTCTCGAGTCTTTATGGGGAAATAATCACGGCTGATCGGTTATGCTGGAGTGAGGAATGAGTCCATGAATCAAGTCTACATTACCGATGAGAAAAGGACGAGCTCTTTATTCCGTGTCAATGCCGGTGCTTGTAAACTCGGGTCGTATTCAAGAACTCCCTCACGTAAATCTTATCTGAAGGCACAAGAACCATAAAAGTTATTCTTAATTTCACAATATTGCTCAGTAAACAATACTTAAAAGGGAAAGGGAATATATTAGTCCAAGGCTTCAGTGTATATAAGGTAACGTAAGTCTGTGTGTATATGTGTGTGTGTGTGTGTTAAGGCATCACTCTTATGACAAATTATGTAGCAAGTCTCCCACGCCTCTTGCAGTACACCGCATCAAAACAACAATGCACTGGCTAATGTAACCAGAGACAAATTTATGAGAGTATTAGATTATTATGAGCTTCATTGTTCTGATAACTTATGGTAATTAATACGATTTTAATCTTACACCTGAGAATATTCACCTGAGTTTTACGTGTCTGATTAATTTCCTTTATATTATTTCTTTGTTGATGTTTTCTTCTCTCAGCTGATAAAAGCTTTAATAAATCACGTAATGTTATATTGTTTGGGTTGGAGTATCGTTTTTACGTAAGGTATGAGTTTTAGCGAAGATATTCCACCATCTGAGACGCATCGTGTACCACCAGCGGGAGAGGAAAGGGATGAGTGTGTACAAGAGGAGACGCTGGTGGTATGATGATAGGAAAGGAAGATAGAGAGAAATAGGTAGAAGGAGGAGGAAAGAATAAAGAAGGAACTAGACAAAAACACACTAAATATTGTCAACTTTTAAGAAGGTCTTCCTGAAATACTTCCTACAACAAATTTTCCCAAGTTCTGTTACATCCTGAGGTAAGAATCACTAACCAGCACCCCGCCACAGCACAGATCCTCCTCCTTCTGCATCTCCTCCTCCTCCAGGTTGGTCAGGAGGCGTGTCAGCTGGCGAACAGGAGGGTGAGGAACGGCAGACGAACACAGGAGGAAAATAACGCAGGTAATCATTTATCAAGTCCACCTGGCGAGTAAACTAAGGAGGGGGGGGGGTCTCCATTCTTCTGCAGGTGAGGTGTAACAAGTGCGTGGTGGAGGTGGAGAGTGGGAGGGTGGAGAGTGGGAGGATGGAGGAGGAGGGTGAAAAGGTGGAGGAGGACAGGGTGTAGTCTTCTCCACCCCAACACCACAACACCCACAACCACCACCCTCAACACCCACTACACATGATCCGTCCACACTCCACTACACTCACATATTAGCTTCCTTCCCTCCTGGTAGTGGGGAGCCTCAGCTGGGAGCCTTTACACATGCTTGCCACCATCCGCACGACTTCACCAGGTAAGTAAGCTTCACGGTTCCAGCTTACGAGTGCAAGATATTCCACACTTGATAAGATGAAACCCACAATTACTCCGACAGAACCTGGGAGAATTTCACGCTTCTTCATTCCCAAAAAAATTGTAAGTAATTTTTTTTCGTTTCTTTTCGTATTTAATTATTATCGAGTTTATTTTTTGTGGTCCACTTCCTATACGTATTGACTGAAGGAAAGGTTGGGAAATTAGGCCAACCACAACACTAATCTCCTCCATCCTGGTTATATCGTTGTTTTGATTGGTGGGACAATAGCTAATGCGAGTCTCAGAGGAGTGATTCGCAGGTGAGAAGCGTTGAAGGAGTTAATGGAACATTGAAGGAGTCAGGGTTAGCATTGAGGTGGTCAGGGAAGCGTTGAGGTGGTGAGAGAGAGAGAGAGAGAGAGAGAGAGAGAGAGAGAGAGAGAGAGAGAGAGATAGAGAGGCCATAGTGTTAGACACACAATAAAATACAACCATAAAGCATTGGGGATGTGTTCCTCTCCCCAACACGTAGTAAAAGATGTCATAACACAAGTACCCAGACAAGCCACTTCTCCACGTCGTCCACCCTCCTCCTCCTCCTATTCCTTCTCCTCTTCCTCCTGTTGCTCTTGCTTCTCCTTCTCCTCCTCTTCCTCCTCCTACTCCTCCTCCTGCTGCTCCTCCTGCTCCTCCTGCTCCTCCTCCTGCTCAACCTGAAGCAACAAGCACTTCTCCTCCAGTGTTATCTCGAAGGCCAGTTTGCTGCCTCAATCGACAGGCTGACCAATAACTTCCTCCTCGCCTTCTTATGCTTTTTGAGAAGATGTGATGCTCCGAGAGATAAGTACGTGTGTGTGTGTGTGTGTGTAATAATAATAATAATAATTAACGGTTTATTGAAAGAGCTTGGCAGCCAGAAGGCTGAAAATATGTGTGTGTGTGTGTGTGTGTGTGCGTGTGTGTGTGTGTGTGTGTGTGTGTGTGTGTGTGTGTGTGTGTGTGTGTGTGTGTGTGTGTGTGTGTATTTTGGGAGACCTGCGGCAATGATCCTAATCTAACACACACTTCGCCTCTTCATTTTCTTGACCATCACCCAAGCAAAACAAGACAACAGTAATGTTTCTGGTCACTGATGAGAGAGGTGAGGCGTGAGGGTAGGTTGTGTGGTGGGAGTGAGGTGTGGGTAGGTAGCGTGGGGTGGGTAGGTTTCGTGGGAGGTGGGGTAGGTGGCGTGGGAGGTGGGCGTGGGAGGTGGGGTAGGTGGGGGGGGGTAGGTGGCGTGGGGGTGGGTAGGTGTGGGGTAGGTGGCGTGGGGGGGAGGTGTAAGGGTAGGCGGTATGGGGGTGAGGTGTGGGGGGGGTGAGGTGTGTGGGGGGGTGAGGTGGTGTGGAAGGTGAGATGTGAGGTGTAGGTAGGTAGGTGCATGGTAAGAGAGGTGAGGAAAGATGAGGTTAGGTGATTCTTGGCCCCCAACAATTACACACCATTTAGAACAATGAGGCACCTCCTTATCGACAGCAATTAGGTTGTCAGAAGTAACAATTAGTGTCAGAAACGGCAGGAAGAGCAGGTCAGTGTGTTCAACATCTCACTAGTCGCCGCCTTTCATCTTGTCATCCTCAACGGGCTGGAGAGACACTAATTTAATTTTATGTTCACGATGAATATGAAGAGTCAACACCAGGCGACAACTGGGAGAGGTTACTGGCGCTCTCTGGTCTCACTCACACACACACACACGGTCAATGCGAGTGGTCAAGGTTAGATAGGTGATTAAGGTACATAGATGGTTAAAGTAGATGGTCAAGGTAGATCGGTGATTAAGGTACATAGATGGTCAAGGATAAGGTAAATCATGAGTCGCGTGTGTATAATACCACCTGACGATCTCTCCTGCAGAAGCACCAGTCACGACGGAGAAGAAGATCGTGAAAGACACCAAAAAATATCTCAAGTAAACGAGGTACTAACACCCACCAACATGAGAGAGAGAGAGAGAGAGAGAGAGAGAGAGAGAGAGAACTCCACCCCTCTCCCCCCCACATACACTCGTCACCAATCACAGCTCTCTTACACATGTTAAACCACGGAAGGCGAGTGGTCAGGTAATTACAGTTAAATTAAACTCGTATTTCTTTAAACCAACAAGAAACTTCACAACATAAACCAAAATAATCTTTCAAATTGTTTCCGTTTTTGTTCTTTCTTCTGTTTTATTGCGGTTATCCACTTCCTTCTTATATTATGGTTTACTAAATATTACTCTTATTTTTCTTTCTCTTTATATTCTGTTCAATTATTATTTATTATCAGTTAAATACCTTTTTTTTTATTCACCTGAGTTAGTGATAATTTCTTTCTCATCTATGAATTATTAGTATTTATATTTTTCAGTATTAATTATTTTATTTATCCAGACGTACTTAGGGTGACCTTCATCGATGACCTGTGACCTTGACCACAGTTCGATGTTGACCTAGACTATGCAATACTGAGCTGTTGTGAAGGTCAAACCAGCTGTGATATTTTGGTCAAGATCTAATAGAAATTGTGGACGTTAACGTGTGTAGAGTCGAATAAATTAAACCCATCTTATTTCTGGTAAATATTCGACTTTATCAAATAATAACAAAACACAAATCGCTTTTCTATCCACAGTTTTGAGGTTTTAAGCGTGGGAGAGCTATTGTATATTCGGCTATTGAGAGACAACAGTATATGAGTTGATGAAAGCTCTGGAGAAGGACTTGTCGAGCTGTACCAGAATATTTATATACCTGACCATGACAACGAGTGTGTGCTTTATTACACGTGCTGCTTCATACTTGTGTTAGAATCTCTGTAACAATCATATCACGTAAATCACCTCCCCCAGGGTCACCAGTCCAGGCGAGTCATTAACTACTATTACATCTTATTGCTGCACTTATTCTTGTACTCAACAGGGCCGCTACTGCACGCTGTCATGTACTCAACAGTCCCCGGTACTGACCCACACTCTGAGTAGCGTCGACTGATATTGGTCTGTAACTCCCGGCAGCTCCAGGCGATAGCGGAGAATTTACCACAAGCTGCAAATTCTGTCATTTACCCCAAATAACGTTTATATTTTACCCGTGTTCGTTGTGCAAGAGTAGTCAGTCTGCCTCAGTGGCTGGAAGTCTTCAAAAAAAACGTGATTAAAGGGTTTCACTTTCCCTTTTGCCTGACCTTAGATAGGTTGATGTATCGTATATTTACAGTATAGCACGAAATAGGTTACTAGCCTTGAGGAAACTCGCCTCCAGCCCAGCAGTTTGTGTTTTATAGTGATGAGACGAAAGTTGTTGGTTCCAAGCTTCTTAAACAACGAATTTACGAAAACAAAAACATGCGGAAAACAATTGTTAAACTTACTTTTTTTTCTCTCTCTTGTGAAGTGAAAAATAAAAGTAAATATCAGAGCCTTGTGTCACGGACGTCTCTCTCTCTCCCCCAGGAATTAATTAAAATGAAAATGACAACATGAGAGTCAATATGGTTGAGGTCGAGGGGTATGTGGACGGCCTCTGAATAAACTTACATTAATTAATTCCTCTCTTAATTAGGTTTACTTTAATCAACCCACCAACCAGCAGCTTTCTAGAAGTTTGATTAACGCCTCTAGTTGATCGATCTACCCTCAATCAAAACATTCTCTATCAACTTTCGACTGTATCAATTCTCCCAACAATTACCCTTCAACTCACGAACATTCACACCTGAACTTTCTATCACTCAATCACCCACTAATTCAACACACAGGTGATAATAGTCAATTAACACACCTTCCTCCGCACCTTGTACCTGTTCCACGTTATATCGGCCACGCGCTAATTATTCAACAGGTAAATAATACAACGTGAAATTACAAGCCAGAAAAATATATTATCAAATTGACCAAACTTTTGTTGATTTCGTGTGAGAGATTTCAGTTAAGTCTATTGACAACTGTATGTTCGTATCTCATGAGTGTGTAAGTGTATGTGTGCGTGCATGAGTGTATGTATTTACTTAAGTATCCGTGCAATTATGTAAATGCGATGGTGTGTGTGTGTGTGTGTGTGTGTGTTGGCAATATATGTGTACTACACCGCCGGGAGTGGTGTATGAGGCGAGAACACAGGTACACCTCTCCTGCCTCACCCCTCACCTAACGTCCCTACACCCTGATACTACACCACTACACCTGAACACTCCCCCAACACCACTGGTTGTCACTACCTTCCTACACCTCATAAATCCACACCATATCTTCCACCTACACCCACCACCCACTTACGCCCATTACCCACCTACACTCATCACCCATTTACATCCACCACCCACCTACACCCACCACCCACCTACACCCACCACCCACCTACACCCACCACCCACCTACACTCCCCACCCACAAAACAAGACTCATCGTTCACCAAACCCGAGATAAACTTTTAACTCGCTTTCCTCTGATGAAACAAATCCTCTAACCTGACACCATTCCTATGTTACCTTCATTCACCAGTAACTCAGTGAAGGACTGTAACAACACCATAACAAGAGTACAAATTGATTACCGTTCCCACCTAATACACAAGATGATGTTAAGTGTGGGAAAAAAACTCACTAACATTGTACTACACATAAACACCTTACGACCAGAGTCCATCTACCTGTAATGTTGGTAAGTGATATACCTGGAGTGATCTTATGGTTGAGGCGGAGCTGCTGCAGACACTCAGTTGTGTACCCTGAGGGAGGAGGAGTTCCTTGACCCACTAGAGGGGCGCCTCACGACTCCCTTTACCTAGCGTGATCTAGGTGAAGACGTCCTCATCACATTCGACTTGTAGGAGGTGTGTGTTTATTTCCCCCGAGGCACAGCTACGTATGTCCACTATATCTTCCCTCACACACCGCTACAACACGTCCACAACCCCCAGAATAACAACAACACACCCTTCACAACCTCCTCGTCGCCCCTCACAACCTCCTCGTCGCCCCTCATAACCTCCTCGTTGCCCCTCACAACCTCCTCGTCGCCCCTCACAACCTCCTCGTCGCCCCTCACAACCTCCTCGCCGCCCCTCACAACCTCCTCGCCGCCTCACAACCTCCTCGTCGCCCCTCACAACCTCCTCGCCGCCCCTCACAACCAACCATTATGTTCAGTGGCCGTGTCAGGATTATGTCGGATAATTCAACTTTTTTATTGTTATTCTGGTTTCAGCTACTTCGTCTGAATTGATTTTTTTTCTATCTATTTTATCTAACCGTGATCAAAAAAAGCGAGAGTGACATATAATTCTTTCTGTACAATAAAACAGCCAGACGTGGTTGAAAAATTGCAATTACGGATTATTCCTTCCTCAAATCACGGTCTCAGTCATAAAAATATACGTAACGAAGACGAGCACAGAATATTTGAAGCTCGCCTGCGAAGAAAAATTACAAAATTGAGCCACTTACAATGTAATGGTGAACTGGGAGGAGCCTGAGTTTCCTCCGTGTCAACACCGCGTTTGTTGCCTCCGAGGGAAAAAAAAAAGTTCCTATCGCTCGTGTCATCTTTCTCGTTATTCTGCCTCGTGCTTTATCTACATGACATTGTAATTTTTGCTTTTATGTGTTATCTTGGCTGGTAATAGTTGCTATTATTAATGGTTAGTGTATAACGTCGCTTCAGGGACTGTTGAGAGTAATACATAGTGGTGTTGTGTCTTGGTGTACAGAGAATGAATCTTTTACTCTGGCCAACTATTTCTTGATCATTAAATGTTATCAACACGTGGCGGCTTTTATTTCAAAGTTAGTATGAATTAACCTGACATGTATACACAGTGACTAAAATAATGAACTTGAAACTACTCATAAACTCTTAAACAACAGGAAAATTACTGTATTAAGTAAACTCTGTAAACATTCTCAGATAAAACAGCGAGAAAATAGATCGTAAAGATATTGTCTGAATGCACAAGTGAGAGGAAGGAGGAAGGATACAGTTAACGTTGAAGAAATTACAGGTGTGGGGGGTTGACGCTCGGGTTGCTGGTAAAGTTTATAATATGATTCCAATGAGATGTTGACCAGACAGCGGACACAGGAAAACTCATGAAACACCTTACGTCTATACAGTGGAGATTATAAAGTATTCTAAATGACGTGAACAATAACACATTAAGAACTAGAATGTAAAGTGAATCCGACTGGCTAAGACCATTAAGCAGAAGAATCTCATAAGCACGGGAAACCTTACACAGGAATCAATGAGTGGGAAGACAAGTTAGTGCTTCTGATGACCAGGACACGGCGGAGAAGAGGCAGGTGTTAGAGCGATCTAATGAGCTAAAACGTGTGTGTCTGTCTTGAGAGATGGGAGGTGTTGTCTACCAAACTGAGATACGACGTGGAGTAGTAGTGAGACATTCAAGTCAAATTAACAAGAAATTAAAGGAGTTTCTTCAGCAGTACGAGGGTCTTGAAGTGGCAGAAGGGGGACTGGAAGGATGGAACGGGTTGTGGAGGAGTAGAATGATGGAACGGATTGTGGAGAAGTGGAATGATGGAACGGATCGTGGAGGAGTGGAATGATGGGAACGGATCGTGGTAGAGTTGTGAGGGACGTGGATGATCAGCTGTAAGAGTGTGTTAAGATAATTTCCACGTGTAGAGAGTGTGTGTAGCCTGTGGAGGAGACGTGTATGGTTGAAGAGTGTGGTGTAGAATGAGTGAAGGTCCTGAGCGGGATGGAGAGGTGATTGGTGTGTTGATGAGAGGTGTGTAGAGGTGGGTAAGTGAGTGTGTTGATGAGAGGTGTGGAGGTGAGTGTGCTAATAAGAAGGTTTAGGTGAGTGTGTTGATCAGGGGGTGTATTGGTACTAAGAAAAACACAGATGTCTCAATAAAAGTCACTTACATCTTCACCTTACTTGATAACTAAAGGAACATAGAACTTGTATTCCCCCTAGCTTGAATTACTTATCAATCTCTATATATGTTATAAAGTTACATTAATTCACAGGTAACAAACATAGAACGACAACAGGTGCGACACATTCCCTTATGAATCACCACAACTATTAATTATCTCTACTTAATAACACCTTGTATCATCTCAGGTATTGCCCAGGTAATGATTAATAACTGAGATGTGTTATCATACCTGTCTGTTCCATATTACTTCGGTCTGTGCCGCGTATTTTCGTTCAGTCTTTACTTAATGAGTATTGATGTGGTTGGGACGCTGCTTTCTGTTCAACATGTACTATACTTTTTAAGGTCTTATTATATGGTTAACATGAGAGGAAGGAAATCGTGGGTAGAGAGTTGGACCAAGGTGTGTGTGGTGGTGTGGAAGTAGAGGGTGGATAGGTGGTATAAAGTTGGTAAAAAGAATGTGTGATAAAGAGGTAGATGGTAGAAGGGGGAGGAGAAGAACGTACAGAAGATGGAAAGATGGGGTGAGGGGGAGGAGGGGGGGCTGGAGACATAGGAAGGAAGAATGGGGTGAGAGGGAGGAGAGGGCTGGTCACACATTAAGCAAGAGACCACGAGAGTTAGAGAACCTACCGTCGAGTGGTTTATGGTGATGGTATAACAATTAAACTAAATGATTGTAATATCAGAGTCTGTTTTTTCCCTGATTTCTGACACTCCGCAGCTGAGAGGGAAAACACTCACCTCACCTCACCTCTCCCGCTCGTGTGTCCCACTCGGCGAGGAGGGGGAGGAGGAGGCACCCAATAACACCCTTCTCCTACACCACACACAGGTGAGTTGAATGTCGAGAAAAAAAAATGCTCCAATACTTTTTTAAGCTTTGTTAAGAGGTATTAATCTACTTTACAGACTATGAGAAAAAGTGATATGGTGAAGATTTTGAACGACCTTCACAATATTACTTGGTTTATAACTGTTATATGTTTATCTAAGTGAATAAGTAACCATTTTCAGCAGACGAGACAAAGGTAAAAAAATCCTGTATACTAAATAATCTGTTGAGAAGATAAGTTTCAGGAAGACAAAACACCGCGTGAAGATGTTGGAAGTCTTGTCCATGTTTTCCAGGAATTCTTAACGAGAAAAATATCAATGAATGTTCAAGGAATCATTTAGTCAGCCATCACAAGCCTTCTGAAGGAAAATTTCAGGTCCTCCCCAAATTTAATCTTCCCAAACCTAGTGTAGCGTCGCCCAGGTGAGAGAAATATACCAGGAGGAGAAACACAGCTCCTCAAAATCCCTACCGACTGAAGCCTTCTGACATGATTACTTCACCTGTGGCTCTAAACTATGTCTCAGAATCAGGGCGGTATACAAGGAACTGTCCAGTGACGTAATGAAGCGCCTCGTATCTTTCACCACCTCATACTTGCGTTGAATGAGTACACTGGTGGCTGCAAAGTCCTGATACCGTGTGTGTGTGAAGGTAAGGAAGGATGGTGTACCTCTAGCGATATTTGGGGCGGTGGAAGGTGCAATACATCTACAACACAACGCCGGATACAGTCATTTTAAACCAATAAAAAAGGGTCATGTTGTAATGATCTTATACCAACGGGAAAAATAATACGAAAATTTTTACATCTCTTATATAAAGTGCGTGCTAAGTCGTCGCCACTAATGAAGGCTGTTGCTGTACCTACATTTCACATCCCCCTTTCCATCACGATGACTAAGGATGTAGCCGGGAGTTATGCCTCAGCGACGTGTGTGTGTGTGTGTGTGTATTCACCAGTCTCTCTCTCTCTCTCTCTCATAAACAGGTCATAAAACAGTTATTGTAAACAGCAAGAATAACCTTTCCACAAAATAACGTGAGCAGTACTGGGAGTAGACAGACGGTGTCATGTGAAGGTAACCAGAGACTGATGTGAGAGCGTCAACAGGAAGGCCAGGTGAGTGAGGCAGACACAGGTATAACGCAACGCAGGAGAGAGAGAGAGAGAGAGAGAGAGAGAGAGAGATAAGGAACACCACACCTCCACACACAAACATACACGTTACCTGGAAGTGTTGGTCCGCGCTGAACACCTCAAGCAGCTAGTCCCTAAACAGACTCTCAACCCACCACTCTACCATTCGCTTCCCAGACCATTACGGATACACTGCTCTGTCTCTCTACCATTATCATGCAGAACATCAGAAAGAACAATTCACTCTGTCATCCAATTTGAAGTTGAGATTGTTACGTCAGTGAGGGTGTGAGGAGTGTGGGGGTCGGGTACTCCTTCCTTCTCCTTCCTCCCACCCTCCGCCACTATCACTTACCCTCGCTTTGTTTATAACCTCTAGTTGTTTATATTTTCAACAATATCCACAAAAGATAACAAAAGTAAGACAGGGAATTAACACATCAGTTCTCGATGATGTTGTAGGTTGCGTAAAAAAAATTAACGATCTTTATTTTCCAGGATTACAGTTTCTTTCCTCAGTTAGCGTATGTCCCCAAGCGTAACGTGTGTACCAGAGCTTCTTATAGTATTAAAGCTAACACAGCAGTTAGATAATAAGAATCACAGGACTTACTCAGACCAAAAGACGAGGTTAAATGTATTTTGTGGTCACACTTCATCCCCATTGCAATCATCACGTTCACTCACTCGTCAAGCGGGCGGTGCTTCGACTATCCGGTAACAATTTTTACTTTTTACTGTCCGCCACAACCTTACGTGTCTTGAATCAACAAAATCAATTGAAATATTAACAGAAGATAAAGTTATTTTGGCGCACATGTTTGTTAAATATTTTCAAGTTGCTTCAAGATGTAGTAATGTGTGATCAATTTGTGTGGAAATTAATAATACAAGGTCTGTCATTAACGCCTAGTCTGAGAGTGAGGGGCAGTCACCTGGGTCATTACCCTGTCTGCTCCGTCAACAAGTAACTCACACCACAGCAAGTAACTCACCCACAACAAGTAACTCACACCACAACAAGTAACTCGTCCACAGCTGTCATAAGCCATGATCAGAATCTTATCAACTTTTAGCCAACCATCATAACCACATCACCTGATCAACCACATCACCTGATCAACCACATCACCTCATCAACCACATCACCTTATCAACCACATCACCTCATCAACCACATCACCTTATCAACCACATCACCTTATCAACCACATCACCTCATCAACCACATCACCTTATCAACCACATCACCTTATCAACCACATCACCTTATCAACCACATCACCTTATCAACCACATCACCTTATCAACCACATCACCTTATCGACCACATCACCTTATCAACCACATCACCTTATCAACCACATCACCTTATCAACCACACTTACAGGTAATTAAACTCACGTAAATAAATCAGACGCTATTGATGTATTATATTAACCAACACAATCATTTATTACGCCAATTAATATAGGAGCGTATACGATAATGACGCCATATTACAGGTAGCTTAAGATTAAATACATTCCTAACTAGATTTACCTGTAACCCCTTATACAGGTATATGGTAGTTTGTACGCATATTTTACACCACAATTTCCCTCAACTAAAAATTAATGTTCCTAAAAAAATAAACTTGGTGTTGTTTTTCTTTATTACACCAAACAAACAAACATATTTCTCTATGATGGTCGGTTGCCACTGTACTTAAATTAAGGCTTTATTACCAGTAGAAAATCTATATTATTTGAAATAAAAGAAGAACCAAACTTACCTAATGAAACCTAACAATTAACACAAATAAAAGTTACTACATAACCCAACAATATTTTGAGAGGTAAATATACCTTTTATATCCAAGCTGAGTTGAATACAATGCATTTCAGGTGTAGGGAACTACTCTCTCTAAGTGACATACCTACTTTAGTATTTACCAGGATACATTACGGTATTTGGAGACCAGGCTTCATAATTTAAGTCAATGTAATTTTAATACATACCCACAGTTTGTATGTTCCAATATTGTACGGAGCTGAAGGTTTGTTCTGGATGGTCTACTGTCAGCTGCATTGAAGTCCCCCTCCCCCCCTTCCCCCCGTCACTGCTTGTCAATCCTGTTGCAGCTTGTTGATCGCTATAAACCCACGATTGTTATCAAAGAGGAGACCTTTTCTTTCCTCCGTTAGTGTTTTTAAAATGGAACGTTCCAATTTTGTTCTTTGCACTACCATTTGGCCTGTCACTGTCCTCACACCCACCCCGAAATGGAAACAGACTACTTGTAGACCCTAGCATACCAACTGTAGACCTTAGCAGTGAGACAGGGCTACCAACCACACCCCTTCCTGGACTGAGTTTTTTCTGAGTTTAAGAAATGACCAAACAATTAATTAACCGTAGTCATAGTTCTCCTGGATAAACGTTTCGAAATACAAGGGGAATTTTTATAAACTCTAGAGTGTTGTTGTTGTTGTAATGATTCGCATACGTTATCGTCGCCTCCTTCCTCGTCGCCTCCTTCCTGTGGTTCTTCTGTGTTATTGAGTTCCTACCAGGTTAAAGATCCACCTCCAGTTGTCCTCTTGTTTCCACCATGGCCAAGTCTTCCTCGAGTAGTTGTCATTCACTTCCAACGATATGTTTCAGAGGAATTAGTTATATAAAGAACAAAAGAGACTCGGTTTTTTTATGCGCTTCAGATGACGAGGTTGTTTTTTTTACCCGTTAATCTGCTGTGTGATCTTGTTATATTAGAGTAAAGGGAACTGAAGCGTTTGAATTACGGTATGATCACAGTATAGTCTCTCTCTCTCTCTCTCTCTCTCTCTCTCTCACATGCCTTGATAACCTCGCACTTTCAGCTCCCCAAATCCTAATCTTTTACGGGGAACATATTGCAGTACCTCAACCACCGCCGTCATACAGCTCGCCCACACCTCCTACTGTTATTCTCCTTTAGCCTCGATCACCTCACTAGTGGCTGCCGAGCTTAACACTCACCAACTAAATCAACTAAAACATTTATATGTGTTTTCTTTTGTTTTCTTTCCACCCACAGCGGACTGAGACGACGAATACCAAACATTAGACAACAAAAGATAATCCTCTACGTATGACACACGCGGTAAGGCATTAGGAGTTGCATGACGCTGTGAGAGGACTGTGAATGTCTAGATGAGTGTAAGCAATAATAAAGAGCACGAGGGTCACTAATAAGGCAAGACAAGGAAGTCCTCAGTATTGATTTTCCACGTCTTATGGCCGTCGTGGTGAAGGTGCTGCATGGCTATGGGTGCAGGAAGAGGGATGACTGACTAGTGCCTCGAGTGAACGTGAGGGAAACTTTATTTTGATATGGAAAAAAGGATAGATATGATTACTTAATCTTCCTGAAAACTTTGGCAGGATGGATGTGGTGTTGTAACATAGAGGAGTGTTGTGTGTGTGTGTGTGTGTGTGTGTGTGTGTAGGGAAATGGTTTATATATTCATTATTAATATAGGGAGGTGGACGGGAAGGTCTAGAGAAGCACTGGCATGATGATACACTTTACAAGGTATAGAGGAACAAGGTTATTGGCACACACAAACAAGGTCATCTCAAGCCCACTCTTTCCTCCTTCAAGTTCATGATTCACTGCCGCCTTGTGCTCGTCTCACTGCCTCTATATATAACTTTTACAGCTGACGTTGGCCATCCTCACCAACTAACCTTCCCCTGATGCGCCTCACTGTGTACACTCATCTATCTCTTCTACCTATAACTAAAGTTTATTTCTTTAATGTCATATAAAATCAATAACTCGTGTAAAATTGTCAGTAAGTTAGTTAGTATTTTGTTTTGATTCTCGGTGTTCGTAGTTGTTTAATGGCGACATCTAAGAGGAGACAGAAGAAGGTTGTGGCAAAGTAGATACACTGATAAAGTTAGTTAATATGTCCACTAATCTAGATACTGAAGAGAGGGAATAATTTAATGTATTGAGAGATGTATCAGACGAAATCACCGTGAACAATACAAACACGAGGTAGAGAATCAATCTTCTTGTCTATCTGGAATAACTGGGTGATATCGTACCATTCGTCGTCAGCAGCCTATCACCCAGCTGAGAGGTCGTGTAGAAAGTCAGAGCGCCCCGTCTCTATACACCTCCTCGCCCCCTCACCTTCTCACCTCCACCAGCTTCGTACCTCTCTGGATTTGCCCATCGTTGTCTTTTAGTACAAGGAAGTCCATGATGTAAGGTCTATTCACACGTATGATTGCTGTTGACTGCTTATGAATCAACGGTGCTGGTTCAAGGTGGCGACACGAGAGGCTGTTGAGTAACTTTATGTTATATACGCAGCGCCAGTACAACCGAAGCAGCCCGGCTCCCGCTCTACATACCAACAAGAGTTTTCCTAGTCGATAGTATTTTGTTTTATTCATCTGGTTGGATCCTAGCATCAAAGGTCCTCGAGACAGATGAAGGATGGGTATATACCTCTACCTCTGTCACCTGTTTCCCTCACACCTCTCGGGTATCTGTTGCTCCCTCACCTGATGCAGCAAATGTGTAAATAGTAAAATTGTCTTCATTAATTTCTCGCTTTCTCGTCTGTCTCTACTTATATTAAATGTTCTGATAATAGTTACATTCACACCTGTTATAGTTCAGGAATGTTTACCCTCAGGCTTCTATACCAGACTCAAACATTCACAACACCAGAATGACAATTGAAGTAAAAAAAAAGTTTCCTGCAGAATGAACAGAAGTAAATAAAAGAACTGGAGCATCTTAACAAAATTATGGTGGATTTCTGGCGTAAACCTTAAACTCTTGTTAATAATTAATAACAGTTATTCTTAACCAAGTGATCCAACGAAATTAACCAAAACACAAAGGTCTTGTATCTCAACTCTGAGGTCTGGGTACCACAAGGAGAGCGTCTGTAGCGTGTGTTTACTTTCACCAGAGTAGCGTTTAGCAGTACACAGGTAAACTTCCAGACCCCCTTAGCCCCCCCCCCCCCACATTAGTCATTCAGAGCAGCTTCCCACCAGCTAATGTTGCAAGACCTGAGGGAGGAACACGGAGGAACAGTACACACACACCACCGGACTCCCACACCGTCAGTAGCAATGGTGATGGTGGTAGTGAGGGCATGAATGGTAATGGTGATGATGGTTGTGGTAATACAGAAATGGTCCCAGTTCTTATCTGTGTGTCACCTGTACTGTTTAAGCTACAATGAAATAGTTTCTCTCGCTCTTGTACGATAACTTTACCCATAGACTAAAAACATTACTCTTTCAACACACACACACACACACACACACTACTTACATCCTTCATCTCACGTTACAGCGCCATTGCCATACAGTAACTGGCAGCGTCTATTTTACGTCAGCATTCCTCATCCTGACACACTGACCCATCCAGAGGTATACTGAACAGTCACGGTGGTGTTACACAGCCCTGACGCACTCTCTCACCTATCTCCCGCCGCCGCTGACTGATAATATCATTCACTCTCACCCATGAACTGCTTCCTCTGTATAGAAATTCTCAACAACATTTAGGGTTCTTTGATTCCTGAAGCTATGTCGTGGGATTTCTTTAATAGCATGACACACACACACACACACACACACACACACACACACACACACACACACACACACACCAGCTACTTACTGTCACGGGCACTTCTCTTCACCTGGCTCATTAGGACGGGTCACCTGCCAACACTGCACCTTCATTATCACACCTGTTGCTACATCATCTCATTTCACGATGTTAAGATGTTCCATGGCCAGTCAGCAGCCCACCAGAGTTGTAGAGTAAATAACATCAGTTCTTTTTACAATACACTTGTAACGTTACATTCAAATATGACTTGATTTTTTTACGCAACTTATACACACACGGACATAATCAGTGTGATGCAGTGATTAAGAGTTACCTGTGAGGGATTATAAACACTTTATCCATAACATAACATTGAGCTATGGACATACACGTAAGAGTCGTTAAAGCGTTATACCACTCAGGACTGTATATTGCATACTGATGAGGATGTGAAAGGCTGGAGTAAGTTACATCAATCAGGTAAATACGTTAACGAAAACACGACAAAAATGTAAGTTGTAAATAATGACAGTCTTACCTGCCATCAGATGAAAGGTTTAAGAATTTTACCTGTATACGTTACGAATTACCTCAGAGCATTTCAGTACCACCTCCTTTCCTCTTTCACCCTCTCTCCCACCCACTCATCACCCCACTCCTACCCACTCATCACCCCTCCCAATTTCTCCTTCCCTTTCCCTTCACTTACACTTGCTTTATTAGTGATTCGTCACGGTTTAGTCTCACTCCACCCTCTTAGTAGATAAAATGTTAAGTGACTCACAAATTTCATGAATTGGTAGCCTTACTTTTCTGATGAATACGACTGCTACTTTTACCATCATCATCATCATCATCATCATCATCATCATCATCGTCGCTACTACTACTACTACTACTACTATTACTTTTACTATTGATCCCACGATTACTACTACTACTACTTGTAGTACTACTACTACTACTTGTAGTACTACTACTACTACTACTACTACTACTACTACTATTATTGATCCCACGATTACTACTACTACTGGTACTAATACAACAAAAAACTACTACGACTATTACTACTACTACTACTACTACTACCACTACTACTACTACTACTACTACTACTACTACTACTACTACTACTACTACGACCAATCCACGCCATTTGTTCATAGTATTCACGCAAGACTCGCGGTGGACGACCCTTGAGCTTAGAAATATGTAAATAAGTAGGTTTTTGGGAGGGCATCATTATCTTCACTGTCCTTCAGGAAGTATGATAAACAATGCAGGAGTTATGACGTGATAACACACTATTAGAGTCATATTCTGAGGTTATTTTGAGCTATAAACACGAGTCCTTGATGGGCCCGCCGCAGGGTTGACACACACACACAGGCACTTTACATGAGCTTCGTCCTCCACCACACCTGACAATCTCATGGAAGTGAACATTTGATAAAAGAGCGGAAGTTGTGTGTTACTACTACTACTATTTATTTATTTTTCTAATGGCCTCCATCCTCCCTGATAGCCATACCTTCGCCACCATTTTATTACCTTAAAATTAAATATCCTAATACATAAGTAGCTATCTTAGCTGTGTTGAGTTAGTTGAGCCGCAGATCTATTACTACTACTAAAATAATACAATACAATAATAATAATAATAATAATAATAATAATAATAATAATAATAATAATAATAATAATAATAACAACACCTGTAAAGTCAATAGTTACAATATCCATAACAATAACATCAATAATCATATAGTTATATTTCCCAACCACCGGCGCCATTATTATTAAGTTTATAGGTAACTACTACTCATAATGACACTTTATGTCACTATGATCTTGTTAATGACATAACTAATAGTAATAAAGAAGAAAATAATGAAGGAAGGAGAATAAAGAGAAGGTAAAAGAAGAAGACATGAATTTTAGCGTCTATGATAGTCTACCCTTTGACGAGGTCGAGTAGGCCGGGTTGTGCCCCCCGGGAGCCCTGAGCCCGAGCGTGGGATGTGTAGCAGAGGTCTCGGCTATGACCCTGACGAGGCCCTTCTTCTCCGTCTGCCCCCCTTCTTCCGCCATAGCCCTGGGATGATTGCAAAACTGGCGACGGTGTATATAAGAGCAGACCCGTGCTGACAGCCACACAACTCTCGCTCTCGGCCCGTCGTCGCCTTCTACTCCTCTTCCCACCGGGACTTTCCCTCCACCGAGTCTTCTGCCACAACCTTGAGTGATCCACCAGCTAAAACTTTGTTCCTTCCCGTGTGAGGATCTTCAGGATCTTTCCATTTACGATGACGAAGATCACGAGGAATATAATATTTGCCGGTAAAGTATTGTTGTGGGAAGTTAGTTACTCAGGCTACAGAGTGTCTTGATCCCTCGACACTCAGTTGGCAAGAGTGGGCATTACCAACTGTACCGGGAATGGCTTAGAGTGATTTCGGTCTGACAGTTTGTAACGCCCACGATTGTCTTCTGAGAGTCGTGGGTTCGAACCTCCCAGGGGTCATTAGTGATGTCTGTGCATATAATTCACGTTTGTCTATACAGCTTTCTGTGTGAGAGTAATGCCTGAAGGAATGTGTGGCTAAAACCTACCGATTACACAGAGCGAAAGTATTAAGAGGTTAAGAGAACTGATAGGATAAATAATAAATAAAATAGACCTTATGTGAGGGATAGAAGAAGGAATGGATTGAGTTAGTTAAAGAATATAATGAGAGTGTGTGTGATGGGGCGGTACCGGGGCAGTAAAGAAACGAGACGCGCCCAGGTCAGTTCATCTTGTTTCAGGCAGTGGAGTCGATGTATTGTGACGTCTTTTTCTCTTCTTGTTCTCTCGGCTTGTTGCTATACCAACCCATATAAGGATTACAGTATGTCTGAGAGAATGAGACACATAACTCATCCACGTTAAGGTGCACGAAGACACGAAATATAGAGCTTTTTGGTGAATGTAAACGTGACGTTACACAGAGTTCCCACAAGTGTGTATTACGTGACAGTTCCCCACTGACTTTCTCGTCCTGTAAATTCACTTTTGCTTTACTTTACATTAAACTTTCATAAACAGGGTAAAGCTGCATTACTCAGACTTTTTTATAGTTTAGAAATGTATCTACAAAAAACAGTTAAATAAAATGGTGCGTGGCAACTGACCATCGCTACGGGAGCAAGGACGGAGGAGCTATGAACTTGCTCACGTCTCCCGGCCCCGGGTACTAACCAGTCAGTGTGGCGGCCTGACATGCTGGAGGAGGATGGTAAGCGGTCCTTCCCTCCCGTGGCCAGGCTGCAGGCTCCAGCTGCCTTGACATGGATGATATACTGAAACTGTCGACAAATTGGGCGCCAAATAATAGCTGTTGCAGATATGTAGAATGTCTCCCAATACATGAGTGTTGGTAGTGAATTTCTTGAAGCAATAGAAACTTTCTTACAGTAGTTTGTTAAGAGAGAGAACCAAAAGCTTGGGTATTATCTGAGTTAAATTCATTCCTTTTGTCACTGCTGTCACATGATTCATTTTATTATCACGAGGGTAAAAATTTTATCCACTCCAACTTGGGTAATCAACAGCGTCGTATTTTCACTCTGCTTGCCAGTAGCTGACCGCAACGCCTCCAGCTAAATATTGTAAATGATCACATGATGAGACTATTGGCCCGTCAGACAACACCACCGTAAGACGTGTTCACTTAGCTTTACTCTTTATCACCTCTGAGATTCATGTTATAATAGACGGTGTTATGGTGGTCACCGCTTCCTCACCTCACTAGAAATTGAACACGTCTCAGAACCAGTCGTAAGCAACGTAAAAAAAAAAAAAAACATTACTCAGTTCAGTTAGGTTAGGTTAGGTTAGGTTAGGTCATTAATCTACTTTTTTTTTTCTTGAGACAGACTTAATTCATCCTTCTCTTATGATAAACACTCCAGACTGTCATCCATTTAACTTTCCCTTCATAACTGTACATTCACATTATGCTGTCATATATAACACAGTAACTCTCACTACCACAACAACAACAACTAACACTTCTCCCACGTCAACAAGCTGACCGCCAGTCCCACACGCCGTAAGTTACACACCTGTCTTACCAGCACACCTGCCTCTAATTATACACATCTTCCCTCAACCGTGTTTCCTTCTTTACCACACACACACACACACACACCTGCCTTGAACTACACACCTTCCCTCATTTATTAAGATCGTCTCCTCATTCTACCTCATGAGTTTGACCAAAGTGTGTCTGACCTTGGCTCAAACGTCGCTCCAGTCACCAGTTATAATCTACCACTCATCCAGTCTAACTCATAGTCCCAGTCACCTGCCTAATTAAAGACCCCGATTATTATTCTTAAGACGCTTTGATAATTTTCCAGGATAGATTATCATTTACCATAACTAACAAGAATTATTAACATCATTTAGACTTCGTTCATAGTGTTCTTAGTATTAATATTATCCTTGAATACGAAATTGGTACGAAGTTAAATGGGTGAGAGAGAGAGAGAGAGAGAGAGACCAAAGGAAGTTATCCGGTCATGAACCATCACTTATCTCGAAAGTTTAAAACAACAACAGGTCATTATAAGTAGTACGAGGAGGGGGGTAGTAGGGTAGGGGAAGAGGAGGGGAAGGGGAGGAGGAGGGGAAGGATGAGGGGAAGGGGTGAGGAGGGAAGACCGAGACTTAACCCTTGAAGAAGATTCCCTCCACTTACAACACTTATCATCCCTTGTAACACACACTTATCATCCTTGTAACACACACTTATCATCCCTTGTAACACACACTTATCATCCTTGTAACACACACTTATCATCCTTGTAACACACACTTATCATCCTTGTAACACACTTATCATCCTTGTAACACACACTTAGCATCCTTGTAACACACTTATCATCCCTTGTAACACACACTTATCATCCTTGTAACACACACTTATCATCCTTGTAACACACTTATCATCCTTGTAACACACACTTATCATCCTTGTAACACACTTATCATCCCTTGTAAAACACACTTATCATCCTTGTAACACACTTATCATCCCTTGTAACACACTTATCATCCTTGTAACACACACTTATCATCCTTGTAACACACACTTATCATCCTTGTAACACACACGTATCATCCCTTGTAACACACACTTATCATCCTTGTAACACACACTTATCATCCTTGTAACACACACTTATCATCCCTTGTAACACACACTTATCATCCTTGTAAAACGCACTTATCGCCCTTATAACACACACTTATCATCCTTGTAACACACACTTATCATCCTTGTAACACGCACTTATCGCCCTTGTAACACACTTATCATCCTCCTCTTCTCCACAGCTTTGGTCGGCGTCTGTTTGGCACAACAGAGAAGCTACCTTGCCCCGACAAACGGAGGTAACGGTAATGGAAATGGCAACGGGAATGGTAATGGAAACGGAAATGGAATTGCTACCAATGGAAATGGAGGATACTCTTACGGGGCTAATGGAAATGGTGTGAATGGGAATGGTGCAGTAAATGGTAATGGTAATGGAAATGGGGGTTATTCCTACGGTAATGGAAATGGCAATGGTGCAGTTAATGGTAATGGTAACGGGAATGGTGCAGTAAATGGTAATGGAAACGGCAACGGAGGCTATTCATACGGAATAAATGGAAATGGTATTGGAAATGGTAATGGTGGTCTTACCAACGGTAATGGAAATGGCAATGGTGGTTACACTAATGGTAATGGTAATGGCAATGGTGGCTCTACCAACGGTAATGGAAATGGCAGCGGTGGCTATACCAACGGTAATGGTAACGGAAATGGCAATGGTGGTTACACTAATGGTAATGGTAATGGCAATGGAAATGGCAATGGTGGCTACACCAATGGTAATGGTAATGGCAATGGTGGCGCTACCAACGGTAATGGTAATGGCAGTGGTGGCTATACCAACGGTAATGGTAACGGAAATGGCAATGGTGGCTACACCAATGGTAATGGCAATGGTAATGGTGGCTACACTAATGGTAATGGCAATGGAAATGGTAATGGTGGCTATACCAACGGTAATGGTAATGGCAATGGAAATGGCAATGGTGGCTACACTAATGGTAATGGCAACGGTAATGGAAATGGCAATGGTGGCTATACCAACGGTAACGGAAATGTCAACGGCATCGTGGACCCCATCACCGCTCTTACTGATGCTATTGGAGGTGGCGGCGTCCCCGGCGTGGACTATCCCATCCTGGCTTCTGTCCCAGAGACCGGCTTCCTGTGTGACGGACAAATACCCGGATACTATGCTGACACTGCCCCCGAGGCCGGCTGTCAGGTGAGTTATGTCAACCAAGTTCCTTGTATTTCCACACTTAGGGTTTGTGATAAGTGACTCATTCTCTTAAAGCCCAGGTAAACATTGTCCACTGTGGAGTTATTTTGACCATTTTCTTTTCACTTTTAAGATAATGGAAAGTAACAGTCAAGTTCACTTATCATTTCTTAAGTGTTTATAGTTATATAATAATAAGTAAATGAATAACAATTAATCAACTTTTTACCACAAATAAATACAGTATAGTACTGTTATACCCTCCCCTACTCTGAGATTGTTCCCTATTTCATGTTACAACCTTTAGCCAATTACTATTATTATTTTGTTTCACTTGTGTCAGTGTCGTCAAGCTGAACACTAACAGTCGCCACAACACCACCACGAGTGTATAATGTTGTCTTTGGGAAAATGACTTGTGTACGACCTTGTTCAAGAGGTTCAGTATCCTGGGTTGTTAGTTGATTGTTGGAGTTAGAATCTATTCATATTTTTGCTGCTTAAAATTTGTGAAAGATACTGAACAAATTTTGTTTGTCATTTTGTTAGTAACTTGAGATTAATTCTAGCTTGAGATTCATTAGTGACCCACATGCTATTGTTCACTCTTACCCCATCTGATCATCCTCCCTGTGCCATGTTAGTCAACCAGATGACCCTCGTGTTGAACAGTCCCAACCACTACAGCTGTGTCTTCGTCTCTTGTCCTCGACAGGTGTTCCACATCTGTCAAGCAGATGGCAGGATCGACTCCTTCCTGTGTCCCAACGGCACCATCTTCAACCAGCAGTACTTCGTGTGTGACTGGTGGTACAACTTCGACTGTTCCACCGCTGAACAATTCTACGAACTCAACGCTCTGATTGGAGTTATCAACGGTAACGGATATGGCAATGGTTATTCCAATGGAAACGGAAATGGTAATGGCAACGGAAATGGCAATGGAAATGGTAACGGAAACGGGTATGCAAATGGTAATGGATATTCTAATGGAAATGGAAACGGAAATGGCAATGGTGTTGGAAATGGAAACGGAAATGGCTACTCAAATGGCAACGGTAACGGATACACCAATGGTAATGGCAATGGGGCTGCCAACGGCAATGGTGTTGGAAATGGAAACGGAAATGGCTATTCAAATGGCAACGGTAACGGATACACCAATGGTAATGGCAATGGGGCTGCCAACGGCAATGGTGTTGGAAATGGAAACGGAAATGGCTATTCAAATGGCAACGGAAACGGATACACCAATGGTAATGGCAATGGGGCTGCCAACGGCAATGGTGTTGGAAATGGAAACGGAAATGGCTATTCAAATGGCAACGGTAACGGATACACCAATGGTAATGGCAATGGGGCTGCCAACGGCAATGGTGTTGGAAATGGAAACGGAAATGGCTATTCAAATGGCAACGGTAACGGATACACCAATGGTAATGGCATTGGGGCTGCCAACGGTAATGGTGTTGGAAATGGAAACGGAAATGGCTATTCAAATGGCAACGGAAACGGATACACCAATGGTAATGGCAATGGGGCTGCCAACGGCAATGGTGTTGGAAATGGAAACGGAAATGGAAATGGCTACAATTACAACAATGGTAATGGGAACGGAAACGGCAATGGTAATGGTATTATCAACGGTAACGGTAATGGCAATGGCAGTGGAAATGGCTACAGCAACGGTAACGGCACTGGAAACGGTAATGGCAACGGTAATGGAAACGGCAATGGCAACGGTAATGGAAACGGCAATGGCAACGGTAATGGCAACGGTTACAACTACGCCGCTGCCTCGTCCCCCAACGGATTATACCAGACGCCTAACGTATAAGACTAAGAACGTTCCTCATACCTCTCTTTCTCTCTCTCTCTCTCTCAACCGACGATGAAGCTGCAACGCTCTTTCCACCACTCTGATCTCTCTTCAACAGCTGTAAGGAGAGACCACGAGTGTTTCTGGACAACATGCAGCTACCACGAGTAAGTTTAAGTCACTGACCCTGAAACACACTCTTTCGACCCCAGGACACAGTCATAGGGGATACCGTGTAGTGTGTTTACCTCTAGTTATATTTTATAAGTAAGTGTTAAAATCTTCTCTACTTTAACTATTACACTGTATTCTCGTACATAATTAAGAGGATACAGTTTCAACAGTTTAGGAATTATATCTTCATCTTGAAATTATTTTTTTACAAACATTAATTCAAATTGTAAAAGAATTCTCAATGATATTCCTGGATCAGAACTGTCATTGGATTAGCATACCCCAGGAATTTCATTATTCTTTCTTCTCTTGCAATGTTTATATGGTAATCAAGTTCCTCATAGTCCATGCTTATATCTTCTACAGCTTACATTTAATATAAAGAATATCTCAAAGTTCATAAGACTTATTTTAGGTCTGTAATCTCTTCATCAACAATAATATTTTCACTACCTCAACATACTGATGGTTCCTCGTCTCCTGGTCAGTTTGTTTATCATTGTTAGTGGAAATACCTGTTCAAAAATTTCTTATCTGAGACTTGTAGGTTAAGTACCACAAAGTACCAAAGGTAAAAGTTCACAGATTAAGTAATAAATTATTTTTTTATGATTTTTCTTTACAGCATATAAAGTACTAACAATACTTGTGCCATATATTTCTCATGTATATGCTAACTTGCAATATATTCTCTATTTTTTGTGTAATTAATATATAAAAAAGATATATAATATAAATACTTGAATTTTAAAGGTTTTTTCACTATCCTCTTTTATTGTACAGAGTTAAATGACAGGATGCCACTGTTTAAGAATCAAACACTAAAACACCTCATCACCTGCCTCATGAATCCACATACAATATTCGATTCGTCATTTAAAACACATAACCCTCTTTTGTTCTTATAATAAACACCAGTAAATTTTTGTGCAATAGATGGTCATTGCTAATAAGAATCACACGTACATTAAAATTTCACTACAACTATAGATTTTCATATAGCAAAAAATTAATTTGTAGGTAGTAACTTTTTAGTCTTGTAAAATAATAAGTTTACCCCTTGAGTATGATGACTTAATTACTTTAGTAGGATAACTTAACATCTTTAGTAAGTTGACTTAATTCCCTGAGTACGATGACTTAACGCATTGAGTCCGTTGTCTTAATTCCCTGAGTACGATGCCTTAACATTCTGAGTAAGTTGACTAAATTCCCTGAGTACGATGCCTTAGCACCCTGAGTACACTTGACTTAATTCCCTGAGACGATGACTTAACGCATTGAGTACGTTGTCATAATTCCCTGAGTACGATGCCTTAGCACCCTGAGTACACTTGACTTAATTCCCTGAGTAGGATGCCTTAACATTCTGAGTAAGTTGACTTAATTCCCTGAGTACGATGCCTTAATCCCTTGAGTATGATTACTTTTTACCTCCTGAGAACTATATCGTAATCAAAGGGTTAGAATGCCGTACTCGAGGGTCTCAGTCATTATACTCAAGGGTCTAAGTCATTATACTCAAGGATCTAAGTCATTATACTCAAGGAAGTCATTATACTCAAGGGTATAAGTCATTATACTCAAGGGTCTAAGTCATTAGTCTAGTATTACTAATGGGTCTAAGTCATTATACTCAAGGGTCTAGTTACATTATACTTAAGGGTCTAAGTCATTATACTCAAGGGTCTAAGTCATTATACTCAAGGATCTAAGTCATTATACTCAATGGTATATGTCATTATACTAATGGGTCTAAGTCATTATACTCAAGGGTCTAGTTACATTATACTCAAGGGTCTAAGTCAGTGTACTAATGGGTCTTAGTCATTATACTCAAGGGTCTAAGTCATCATACTAATGGGTCTAAGTCATTATACTCAAGGGTCTACTTACATTATACTCAAGGGTCTAAGTCATTATACTCATTAAACTGAAGATATCATACACTACCACAACGTTCACTCACCTCTGCCGTCCACCACCACAACACATAACACAGGCGTTAGGTAGCGGTTTACCATTGAGTCTGAGATAGTTTTTGGCATAATTTCTCCTAATCCATGTCTTCATACTGTACTTTTCTCAACCTAACCTAACCTAACCTACAGTGTATACAATTACTTGGTCTCCGTGAAGGTCTCAGATACTTTGGAAGTCCGATTCGAAATTTTAGGATGAGAATTTACGAGAAGTTGAGATCATTACCTTCAAACTCTATAATTAGGGAACTTTAGGGAATCTTAGACATTATTTAAGTATGGAGGATCAGATAATCATTAAAAAACGTATTTTTGGTAAATTTGAGGATGTTTGGGTCGCTATACATCAATGAGTCGAGACCTAGAGTGAACCATTATTGAACCGCTGCTTCATTTGTTTGTGCTTAAAGTTTTTATTGCTGTGCTTTTAATGCTAACTGTGTATCTCTATGGCAGCTCACTCATTGAATATTATTACAATATTTCAATTGAACTTAGGATATAAGATCTACATTTGAACTTTCTCATAATATTCAGTTTTAATCCATGAGATCTGTAAACGACGCTTGACTTTATACTCAAACCAAATCACCTTTTGTTTACTACACTTACTACCTGATTCATTTAGTTTCAATCCACGTCCACAGAGTAACCCGTTCTGACACCCCCTTTACGATATATGTGATGAGTTGTATGATATAGTCTACCAGATAATTTATTGATGATGACAAATCTAGTAAACTATCATTATTAACCTTAGCTTAAATATAGATAATTATTTCTTCTTCCTTATGGGGACGGGTCTCTATCCACGGTATGGGTGACGTAACCTGGATTGAGGAGAGGTTTACTTCTACAGGATACATGGATATTTTACAAGAATTTTTCCTCCCTTCATTTCAGGAACAGAACTATCCAATCCTTGCAGGCCCCGTAATCTTTGTCCACGACCACTACACCATCCACACAGCCCGAGTAGTCCAGTAATGTTTAGGAGACAGAGACGACCCGTGGCTGCTGAGTTACAGACCAAAGGAGTGAGATAATAATATATGAACCTTAGAGCGCCAGAGAGACAACAGACACCAAGGGAACTTATGGTCCATACTCATGTCCAGTAGGATCTGCAACAAGTCACAGCTCGTCTGGAACCCTGTCGCCTCTATGCTGGAGAGACTACGGCCAGTGATTGAGAAGGAGGATGGAAGGGCATACTATTAACATTCAGAATAAAAGTAAACTAAATTATGTGTTATCTGATTATCCTTATAATATGACGGGAATATAAATCATACCACATACTACAATAATAGGCTTTAACCTGTCTGAGGGGAAGGTCCACGGAGTCCTGAGTGCTGCCCCCTACAATTGCTACTAAGATTCAGCATGACGCAGATTAACATTTTATATGTGTATATAACCTAATCATATTGGATGTTTTGTTAATTAATGCGAAATCAAGTATGAAAGGTGACCTGCTATGTGCTAGCCGGTACACCACCACCATAACATGTTCTCTCAAAGTCTATACCATCCTGACTGTACTGTAAGACTACTGTAGTGACTTCGATATTCCTCTGATTTACTTAGCGAGCGACTACATCACGTGGAAATATCGGCAGCTCGAGAGAGACCCGGGCGAGGGTAGAGCCAGCCTATCACGGACTACTTTATCAAGATATAAATTATCTATAAACGAGATCATGTGTAGACGACTAGATAAATAAAACACAGACATTGCAATATCATGTTGGCAGTATTAATGTATCATGTTACAGTAAATGGGTCTATCAGTAGAGCTCTTACAGATTAAGTGTGAAAGGTCAGTTCTTATTGATAGATAAAAGGACATAAAATTATATCATAACTAAAATACACTCCTTAATCTACAGCCCTGCCCTAGTTAGCCTCGACCAAGCACCCACACAGTGACGCAGTGTAATAATCTACGAGTTTCATTTCAATCGTGGGAAAACGGCAAGCATAGTATATAGACGGGAAGCGGCGTAACATTTACATTAGGATAGTAGTATGTCTGATATACAGGGAAAAATGGCACCTTAAAAATGGCACAACTAACAAACAAAGAATAAGTGGCAAAAAAAATCATCTAGACCCCTGAAGTAAGATAAAGGTTGGAGGAACACAACGACTGAACACCGTAGATTGTGAAAGTATACGAGGGAGGCCTTCAGCCACCAGTAGACTGCAGGAGGCAACCCGCTCATGTTGCTCAAATATCTTTTATCTTAAACACGGGTCAACGATCACCCTTCAGGAGTCTACAGGGACAAGTTACCTAAGAATTACATCTACAAGTTGTTATAATTAATAATTTACTCCTTCTATCACCTCAAACACGTGACAGATCCTGATACTTAGTGATAACAATTAGGAAACTGTTAGTAAACCAAGTCATTAGAGGGTCAAAGTTCATCTAAATATAGTAGTAACCAATTTTTGTATCAGACAACTTGGGGTCGATATTTGGGTTTTATAGCACTAGAAAACGATTGATGAAGTTATACACCATATTAAGTTATAGAGGTCAGAGGTAAATTGCTGAGGTCAAAGGTCAGGGGTGAGTGGAAATTGTTCATAGTATATCAAGTTTTGATGGTTGGGTACTGCCAATAGACAAAACATACTTTATACGTGACGTTCAGGAATATCTTAGGTTAGTGAGGTCATTAGGCAAATATTTAGGTCGAGGGTCATGAGTACAGTGCAATTATTATGTTTAAGATGTCATAAGAGTGGAGGGTTGTATAATGACCGTACACAATAGTCACTAAATCTGTAGTTTTGGACAATATATGGTGCCGGAGACCAAGATGTTTTGGGTTCCTAAAACTAAAGTGCCTTAATTACTGGCCAGTGCTGACTCTCTCCCTGTTAGTAAGGATTCATCAGGTCAGATTTCTAATTCGTGATAAAAACCTCGTAGGTGGTGGACCAGAAACACACAAGTAGTTCTCCCTTGATGTTACGTTTTCCTTGTTGCCGTCCTTGACGCGGGAGGACCGCCTGCCTGACCACCACCAGGTATATAAGACGCCGCGCCGTCTACCCACCATCACATCTCCCCCTCATCTTCTACCACCTCCCTGCTACCTCTCCCAACTTTTACTCTCAGTCTCACTTTTTCAGAAGCAAGCTAAGGAAACTTGCTTTTCTATTTTCTATTAATTTGCTTTCTGGGACCTGAAGCATGACTAGAATAATGAGAAGCCTTCTATGTCTAGGTAAGTTACTTTATACTCTTCTCAGGTGTTTTGATGATCGTGTTTGTTTATTTAATGTGAATGTAATTACGTTTCGTATATCCTTTATGCCTATTAACTCAGACATTTTAATTTCCTTCTTGAAATTCTCATTAATTAATTCATATGGCTTAAGTTTCACCCTTTTCCCTTCAGCTATTAAAGTCGAGTAATATATGGCTATAAGAAACACATAATTCGATTTTCAAATTCTATTAAAGAGAAACTACCTTTAATACACTGTATGGTCTTGAGCTCCGTGAGATTTTATAACAAATAAATGTATATTAACTCTCATGATAGCAATATTTGAGTTTGCTGACCCCGAGTAGGAAGAAAAGCGTCACATACAGGTAGTTCCATCACTCAGGGTTCACTGTAATTCTCTCCATAGTAAAAGTACAACATATTAAAACAATAAGGCTTCGTTATACCTCGACATCCACTTTAGTTGTTAGGAAGATAGAAAGAGGAACATTGGGGACGTCAGTAAACATCGAAACTTAAATGTTTAGTGAGTTTTTTTCCATTGTCATGTGTTTGATTACAAAGATGCCATTTCTTCTTAGTCTGCATTGTATTAAGAAAACATTATTATTTTCTATATACAGCATCAAATAAAGTAAAAACATTATCTTAATTAGTTCACTGGAATTATGACGATTTTCTGCCTATTGGTGGCGGAGTTTGAAGCTTGTATGAGGTACCGTGTAGGTGTAGACAGGTGTTAAGAAGCAGAAAGGGTTCAGGGCAGGTAGAATCATCACTCATGGAAGGTGTAGATAACGAATCCACCTCACCTACACTCAGGTCTTCACCGAGTCCTCTAACAACTAATTACTCTTTCATCATAAGCCACCTAGCAGTCTTAGTTGTTGAAGCACAATATAACATCACCATCATATAACTAACTTAATTTCCTCACAAGATCTCGTAAGAGGTATTATGTGACCCAGACTTAACACGGATATTGCTGCTCTGTGATGTACTTTACTCTGGCCACCAGTAATGTCGGTGTTGTTTCCTCAACAACAGGTGTGATAGGCGTGTGTCTGGCTCAGCAACAGACTTACCTGGCGCCAACTAATGGCTTCAATGGTAACGGTGGCATTGCTAATGGAAATGGCAATGGTAATGGTAATGGCGCAAATGGCAATGGTGTAAATGGTAATGGTGCATATACTAACGGCAATGGTAACGGAGTAAATGGCAATGGAGTAAATGGAAATGGCGCATATACTAATGGAAATGGTAATGGAGTAAATGGTAATGGAGTAAATGGAAATGGTAACGGAGTAAATGGTAATGGTGCATATACTAATGGAAATGGTAACGGAGTAAATGGAAATGGCGCATATACTAATGGAAATGGTAATGGAGTAAATGGTAATGGAGTAAATGGAAATGGTAACGGAGTAAATGGCAATGGTGCATATACTAATGGAAATGGTAATGGAGTAAATGGAAATGGTGCATATACTAATGGCAATGGTAACGGAGTAAATGGTAATGGTGCATATACTAATGGAAATGGTAATGGAGTTAATGGTAATGGAGTAAATGGAAATGGTGCATATACTAATGGCAATGGTAATGGAGTAAATGGCAATGGTGCATATACTAATGGAAATGGTAATGGAGTAAATGGCAATGGTGCATATACTAATGGAAATGGTAACGGAGTAAATGGCAATGGTGTTTACACCAACGGCAATGGAGGAAACGGCAATGGAGTCAATGGTAACGGCAATGGTGGATATTCCAATGGTAATGGAATAAACGGTAACGGTGGTTACACCAACGGCAACGGCGCTGTTAACGGGAACGGGTACTACAACGGCATCGTGGACCCCATCAGCGCCCTTGCTGATGCTATTGGAGGTGGCGGCGTCCCCGGCGTGGACTATCCCATCCTGGCTTCTGTCCCCTTCACTGGATTCTCCTGCGGCGGACTAATACCCGGATACTACGCTGACACTGCCCCCGAGGCCGGCTGTCAGGTGAGTCTTATACTGCCCCCGAGGCCGGCTGTCAGGTGAATCTTACACTGCCCCCGAGGCCGGCTGTCAGCTGAGTCTTATACTGCCCCGAGGCCGGCTGTCAGGTGAGTCTTATACTGCCCCGAGGCCGGCTGTCAGGTGAGTCTTATACTGCCCCCGAGGCCGGCTGTCAGCTGAGTCTCTTTAGAGTAATCATATGTATACTAATATTGGCAAAACTTTGACGAATAGATGTAAACATTTCTTCCACACATTAATGGTTATATTGTATAATAGGAACAGTTAAACCTTACATAGACTTACACTATAAAGTATCATATCACTTTCCCAAACAAGCAAGAGACTCTCAGACTCAACGACACTCTTCTTTCTTTACTGAAAGTTTTAGTTGAACGTAGAACACATTTTTAATTCGTGTTTTCCAGTCTTTTAAAACCCTTCTTATTAGTTTTTTGTTATTTCAAGAGAATTATTGATTATTTTTAACTGGTCTTCGAAACGGGTTCTTGAAGGTCTTATACTGTTTAAACAAGAGAGATATTAAAGGCCTATCTTAAGGAAGTTCAGTTGATTTGTCCTCAGTTCATGGGTTTACCGATATGTTCTTCACTGCAGAGTTTACGTAACACATTAACTGAAGCTCCTCCATCACCAACACTGGATGATCGATTGTGTTATACTTCATGAGACACAAACTAGTATTCTTAGTTAACTTTTTGTCCTAATGACCTCAAAATAATTTTTATTCTTCAAATTCTCAAATATCAGTATTTACTCTGAATTATTTGTCTATGTTGTTATTAAGATGTATATTTTCACTATAAAAACAGGATCTCTAAGTCAACGTTCATCTTCTCTTGAAAATGTATCAAAGAAGTTTTCTCTATGTTATCCTCGACAGGTGTTCCACATCTGTCAAGCAGATGGCAGGAACGACTCCTTCCTGTGTCCCAACGGCACCATCTTCAACCAGCAGTACTTCGTGTGTGACTGGTGGTACAACTTCGACTGTTCCACCGCCCCGCAGTTCTACGACCTCAATGCTTTGATCGGAGTGGTCAACGGTAATGGCAACGGATACACTTATGGTGTAAACGGTGTTAACGGTGTTAACGGTGCTTCCAACGGTAATGGGAATGGCTATACCAATGGTAATGGTAACGGCCTCACCAATGGCAATGGTAATGGCAATGGATATACCAATGGCAACGGTAATGGCAACGGTCTCACCAATGGTAATGGCTATACCAATGGTAATGGCAATGGCTATACCAATGGTAATGGCAATGGCCTCACCAATGGTAATGGCAATGGATATACCAACGGAAACGGTAATGGCAACGGTCTCACAAATGGTAATGGCAACGGTGTCACCAATGGTAATGGCAATGGATATACCAACGGAAACGGTAATGGCAACGGCCTTACTAATGGGAATGGCAACGGTCTTACCAATGGTAATGGCTATACCAATGGTAATGGCAATGGCCTCACCAATGGTAATGGCAACGGTCTTACCAATGGTAATGGCTATACCAATGGTAATGGCAATGGCCTCACCAATGGTAATGGCAACGGGATCACCAATGGTAATGGCTATACCAATGGTAATGGTAATGGCATTGCCAATGGTAATGGCAATGGCCTCACCAATGGTAATGGCAACGGTCTCACCAATGGAAATGGCTATACCAATGGTAATGGCAATGGCATCACCAATGGTAATGGTAATGGGTCTTCTCCTAATGGACTGTACCAAACGCCCACCTTGTAATCGTCACACCTTAACCTGGTCGTCGTCTCTTTAAGTTACACAGAAGCTGTAATGTGTTGACCTTCACCTGCTGTCTGACTCAACAGGTGTGAAGTGAGTCTCAACAGGTAGAGGTGATCAAGGCCGCAGTACTTGTAATAACTTTACCTGTTGTCACCCTCACTGACTCACCTGTTGTTCTGTTTAATAGTAATTTGGCTTCTCTTTGATCTCACAACTTTATTTATTCTTTCTCACACCAACAAACTTTATGCATAACAATGTAAGAGAAATAACTGGAATGTTTGTTTACAATGATGGTAAATATTAGCCAATTACCTGCCTTGTGTTACTGTTGTCTCTGTCTCAAACATTTTAGTTTTCTTTTAACTTTAACATTTCTGTCAACATCAGTTTCTTGTTCATATTCTTCAGTCATTCTCATGTGCCGGAAAACCTCTTATATGGCTACAGTTCTCTAATACTTCTGTTTCCTAATGAATCAACTATTAACTATTATTATATTATTTCTTCTTGTGTTTGTCTAATGATTTTACAGTTACTGATGTTAATTTGACGATACAATTTGGATGTATTTTAACTAGACATAATGTTTGTGTATCCAATATGTTATGGTTGTTTCTTAACACAGATTCTATAGTATGTGATATAGTGAGAATCATGGTGCCATAAGTCTTCCATATAAGGCAGCTTACCTGATCTTATCTTAGAGAATTTATAAATGAGAATATATATATATTTATGAATTTATATATTAAAGATGCTTGCATTATAAAATATATATCATTTATCCTCCTATATTCAGATATATTATCAATCTATTGTCAGTAAAATAATACGCTCTAAAAATGTTACCTCACCCATCACAAACATTTCCAGCAATAACTCATACACACTGACACGCTACCCATCTCCCATTCACCAGTTCTATCACTCAATCTTTTTACTTCCTCTTCAGTATCCCCTCTTGCTTCTCTCACCCATTTTCTTCCGTTTATTTCTCTTCTTTTACCAATATTTATCTTCCAATTCTCCCACTGTTCACATACCGCCTCACAAAACACTGGAGTCTCATGAGGGGGGAAACAACTCCAAGTGCCACTGGTTGATTATTAACTATACAATATACATCAGTTTTCCTCCCATACACAGTTTACCGTATATAAAGTGAGAAGAAAAATGGAAAAAAGTGACAAGTTAATTTAAGAATATTATAGCGTCAGTTGTTAGTGATATTACTAGACGAATGTTAAGACGTGGAGGGGAAGAAAGGTGATAACACGGAGGACAGAAGTGTAGAAGGCAGGAAAGACAGAGAGAAGAGTATCAGATGACTAACATAGCATCGTGTATACTGTAGTTCATCTATTACTACATACAGCAATAGACGATATGAATAAACCTAATAATTGTAAACGAAAAGGGCAGATGTCCTGTATAGTGTGGGGTCAAGACAAGGGGCGTGAAACAGTGTGAATCAGGTTCATTGGATTGAGGAAAAATTAATTAGTGAAAAAAAAAATTAAAAAATCTTTCTTTAATTTTATAGATCTGTTAAAACACATACATGACTAACTCGAAAAAAATGCGACGTAGGAACTATTGATATTAATTATGATAGATAGTTTGATATACAGGAATGATTAATACTTGTAACGGGACACACATCATCTGTTGTTTTCAGACGACGAGAGAAGAGTTAAAAAAATTTTATTAATAGATTTAGAAGAGTGTGTTGCTAGAGAACTTTATCAGAGAACGTGGACAATAGTAAAGTAGTGACGTCATGTAGAGAAGGAGGAGCAGAGAGAGAGAGAGAGAGAGAGAGAGAGAGAGAGAGAGAGAGAGAGAGAAACAGAGAGAGAGAGAGAGAGAGAGAGAGAGAGAGAGAGAGAGAGAGAGAGAGAGAGTTAAGGAAATAATGAACGAGTCGAGAAGATAAAGTGGTGTGTAAGTAACATAAAGTGACGGTAATGATACACTTGAGAGCAACGTTAAGAGTAAATTGAGCAAAAAAGAATAAGAAAATATAAAAGGAAAAAAGGGACATTGTGTAAGTGAAGGCAGACATTAGTGGAACCTACCAAGGCCAGATGGGGTGTTATGTGCATGTTGAGAGTTGATGATCACAGGTGGATGGTGCGAGTAAGAGAAGGATGGAGTGAAGGAGATGGTGGATAGGTGAATGGGTGGAAGAGAGACATCCAGGAAGCACACACATACACACACACACACACACACACACACACACACACACACACACACTGAAAAGGATTAGCAGCCAATCAATGCACCACCTCTTCTGTCATCAGCACCTCCCTGCCACCACCGGCAGCCCCCACCCACCTATAGGAGCAGTCCGACACTACAACAAATTCAAATGCATAGCAGTTCGCACCGCCAGATATAAGAACAGCACCATCCCATCTAGTGTTAAAAATAATAAACAACTCCCTGATTTATGTACTGTACAGCCCTAAATGTATTCAATGCATATTATATCATTATGTCTAAATCAAATGTAAGTCTGTATATTTTCAGCCACTGGCTGCAACTCTGTTAATAAACTGCTTATTATTATTATTTTATACACACACACACACACACACACACACACACACTTAGACTTTAGAATATATTGTTTTGCTGGCATTGTACTGATAACAGTTCTGAATATAGTTGGATAATAATATATTTTATAATGCAAGTACCTTTAATATATACATCCATATATATTACCATTTACAAATTGAATAAGTTAACATCAGGTTTATTGCCTTATAGGGAAGGCATATGGCACGAGAGTTATCACTATATCAAATACTATAAGAAAATAAGGAAGTAAGAATAATTTACCACAGAACTGATTAACATATAAGGCAGAAGTCGTTACAAATTGGAAGTTACCAAAACTCTAGTTAAAATACAACCAATTTGTATCGTCAAATTAACATCAGTAACTGTAAAGTCAATAGACAAACACAAGAAGAAATAATATAATAATAGTTAATAGTTGATTCAATAGGAAACAGAAGTATTAGAGAACTGTAGCCATATAAGAGGTTTTCCGGCACATGAGAATGACTGAAGAATATGAACAAGAAACTGATGTTGACAGAAATGTTAAGTTAAAAGAAAACTAAAATGTTTGAGACAGAGACAACAGTAACACAAGGCAGGTAATTGGCTAATGTTTACCATCATTGTAAACAAACATCCCAGTTATTTCTCTTACATTATTATGCATAAAGTTTGTTGGTGTGAGAAAGAATAAATAAAGTTGTGAGATCAAAGAGAAGCCAAATTACTATTAAACAGAGCAACAGGTGAGTCAGTGAGGGTGACAACAGGAAAAGTTATTACAAGTACTGCGGCCTTGATCACCTCTACCTGTTGAGACTCACTTCACACCTGTTGAGTCAGACAGCAGGTGAAGGTCAACACATTACAGTTCTGTGTAACTTAAAGAGACGACGACCAGGTTAAGGTGTGACGATTACAAGGTGGGCGTTTGGTACAGTCCATTAGGAGAAGACCCATTACCATTACCATTGGTGATGCCATTACCATTACCATTGATGATACCATTGCCATTACCATTGGTATAGCCATTGCCATTACCATTGGTATAGCCATTTCCATTGGTGAGACCGTTGCCATTACCATTGGTGAGGCCATTGCCATTGGTAAAGCCGTTGCCATTACCATTGGCGAGGCCGTTGCCATTACCATTGGTGATGCCATTGCCATTACCATTGGTGTAGCCATTGCCATTGGTAAGGCCGTTTCCATTACCATTGGCGAGGCCGTTACCATTACCATTGGTATAGCCATTACCATTGGCGAGGCCGTTACCATTACCATTGGTATAGCCATTACCATTGGTGAGGCCGTTGCCATTACCATTGGTGAGGCCATTTCCATTACCTTTGCCATTGGTATATCCATTGCCATTACCATTACCATTGGTGAGGCCGTTACCATTACCATTGGTGAGCCCGTTGCCATTACCATTGGTATAGCCATTCCCATTACCGTTGGAAGCACCGTTAACACCGTTTACACCATAAGTGTACCCGTTGCCATTACCGTTGACCACTCCGATCAAAGCATTGAGGTCGTAGAACTGTGAGGCGGTGGAACAGTCGAAGTTGTACCACCAGTCGCACACGAAGTACTGCTGGTTGAAGATGGTGCCGTTGGGACACAGGAAGGAGTCGCTCCTGCCATCTGCTTGACAGATGTGGAACACCTGTCGAGGACAACATAATCAGAGATGTTAAGTTACTGTATAACATTTTGCTCATGGAGAACATCTGCTGAGCCGAGGGATATTTAAAATATACATGTATGTGATATATTTCTAGAGTTGATTGATGTTAATTTTGAGAATACAGATCGTTTTAAAAGAGGATATCATCCGTGGACAGTGACGGGCAGAGAGCTGTGATCGTTAACAAATAGTTCAAAGACGTTACTTTATACTGATACTCCGAGTGTGAGAGTGACCATATTTATAACTGAAACTTAGAAACAAACAATAGTGATGACTGAATGAAAAAAATAATTATTTAAACATATAGGAAGACGAAAAAAAAAGACTATTGAATGACACTAATAAGCACTTGGAAAAAATTATGTTGTAGTTTTGAGGAAGTGACTCAATATTCACTCTCATCAAAAGTTCAGTTTTAATTAGACTTACCAGACTCAGGAATTGCAGAAAGACTCGATTGACAGCCGGCCTCAGGGGCAGCATAAGACTCAGCTGACAGCCGGCCTCGGGGGCAGCATAAGACTCAGCTGACAGCTGGCCTCAGGGGCAGCATAAGACTCAGCTGACAGCCGGCCTCGGGGGCAGTATAAGACTTAGCTGACAGCCGGCCTCGGGGGCAGTATAAGACTCACCTGACAGCCGGCCTCCGGGGCAGTATAAGACTCACCTGACAGCCGGCCTCCGGGGCAGTATAAAACTCACCTGACAGCCGATCTCGGGGCAGTATAAGACTCAGTTGACAGCCGGCCTCGGGGGCAGTATAAGACTCACCTGACAGCCGGCCTCGGGGGCAGTGTCAGCGTAGTATCCGGGTATTAGTCCGCCGCAGGAGAATCCAGTGAAGGGGACAGAAGCCAGGATGGGATAGTCCACGCCGGGGACGCCGCCACCTCCAATAGCATCAGCAAGGGCGCTGATAGGGTCCACGATGCCGTTGTAGTACCCGTTTCCGTTAACAGCGCCGTTGCCGTTGACAAATCCGTTACCATTTCCATTGGCGTATCCGTTCCCGTTAACAGCACCGTTGCCGTTGACTACACCATTACCATTTCCATTGGCGTATCCGTTCCCGTTAACAGCACCGTTGCCATTGACGAATCCATTACCATTTCCATTTACACCATTACCATTTCCATTAGTATATGCACCATTTCCATTTACACCATTACCATTTCCATTTACACCATTACCAATTCCATTAGTATATGCACCATTTCCATTTACTCCATTGCCATTTCCATTTACAGCATTACCATTTCCGTTTACTCCGTTACCATTGCCATTAGTGTAAACACCATTACCATTTACGCCATTACCATTACCATTGCCATTTCCATTAGCAATGCCACCGTTACCATTGAAGCCATTAGTAGGCGCCAGGTAAGTCTGTTGCTGAGCCAGACACACGCCTATCACACCTGTTGTTGAGGAAACAACACCGACATTACTGGTGGCCAGAGTAAAGTACATCACAGAGCAGCAATATCCGTGTTAAGTCTGGGTCACATAATACCTCTTACGTGATCTTGTGAGGAAATTAAGTTAGTTATATGATGGTGATGTTATATTGTGCTTCAACAACTAAGACTGCTAGGTGGCTTATGATGAAAGAGTAATTAGTTGTTACAGGACTCGGTGAATTTAGTATGAAAAGTATTAAACTGTTATTTATCAAACACATGCGGTTATCTATTATACTTTAAAGGCATGTTCCGGGATACTTCGTTTGTAAATTGAAAATAAAATATATACATTACATATAACTATATAATCTGTAATATTAAGGGCTGAAGACAATAAAATTTGACACTTAAGTCATATAATTTGATTCATGACATTATCAGAGGACGTCAACACGATTATCAAAATACCACAAATAAGCAAAATTATCTCACCGAGACATAGAAGACTCCTCATCATTCTAGTCATGACAGCTCCCAGAAAGCAAGTGAAATGAGAAGAGTGAAACAAGTTCTTCTTAACAAGTGAGACTGAGAGGTAGCAGGGAGGTGGTAGAAGATGAGGGGGAGATGTGATGGTGGGTAGACGGTGCGGCGTCTTATATACCTGGTGGTGGTCAGGCAGGCGGTCCTCCCGCGTCAAGGACGGCAACAAGGAAAACGTAACATCAAGGGAGAACTACTTGTGTGTTTCTGGTCCACCACCTACGAGGTTTTTATCACGAATTAGAAATCTGACCTGATGAATCCTTACTAACAGGGAGTGAGTCAGCACTGGCCAGTAATTAAGGCACTTTAGTTTTAGGAACCCCAACACCTTTACCAGTTACCTACACCTAATTAATCCTTGAATTTCATGTGGAGTTTCTTTCGTGTACGTATGATTAATAACCGGCCATCCAGTTTACAGACATCCTGTACGTACATTACAATTTTCAGGTACTCTTGACCTTTGACCTTTGATCTATGAACTCCTAAACCCAACAAGGTTCGGGGTTCGGGATTTGATATATACTGTACTGTAATAACTATTGACTCATGGCCTCTAGAACTCGGCAAGTCTTTGAACTTGGCCAAGAGTGTCAGTATAACCTTCCAGTCTTCAGATATATTGTACTCAAGAATTTCCACTCACACCTGACCTTTGACCTCAGCAGTTTACCTCTGACCTCTATAGCTTAATATGATCTACAACTTCATCAATGGCTTTCTAGTGCTATACCTTACTCTAAACCAAAAATTGGTTACTACTTTATTTAGGTGAACTCTGACCTTTGAGATGACCCTAAAATGTCTTGTCACTCATGACTTGGTTTACAAACAGTTTCCTAATTGTTATCACTAAGTATCAGGATCTGTCACGTGTTTGAGGTGATACAAGGAGTAAATTATTAGTCATAACAACTTGAAGATGTAATTCTTAGGTAACTTGTCCCTGTAGACTCCTGAAGGGTGATCGTTGACCCGTGTGTAAGATAAAAGATATTTGAGCAACATGAGCGGGTTGCCTCCTGCAGTCTACTGGTGGCTGAAGGCCTCCCTCATATACTTTCACAATCTACGGTGTTCAGTCGTTGTGTTCCTCCAACCTTTATCTTACTTCAGGGGTCTAGATGATAGTTGGTCTTCCTCGTGTTCTCTGGCGCCACCCAGCAGTCCAGGATCACGATAGTGTGTTCTTCTGGCAGTGTGTCCCTCTCACCTTAAACCATTAATTCTTAAGTCAGTGTCTCACCCATTCCTTTGCTTTTTTTTTAGTTTTTATTCCTAAGCTGCATCTTTCCCTGCTTCCATGAGTAGTCTGGTGTGCATTTTGCTTCTAGATACCAAGTATTTGATGGTCTGTCAAACAAGCACCAGTGATATCCTGATCTAATTGCATATCCGTTGAGTGACTTGAAAGCTTCTCTAAATAGTTTCAAAATTATTCTTCCCCTTTACAGAGTAATACAGAGCCAAAAGACTTCCCATAACCCCTCTCACCATTACATCTTCCAAACACTTCCTGTACAAGCTGTAAATCTTTTATGGTTCTGTAATTTCATCTTAACTCAACTTGTTCTCTTATATAACCGATAATCAAGTGTTGTTAGCCCATAGTTAGTATTTTTATACAAATATTGTGTGTCATTTTAAGTAAATTACTTGGCCTTGAGTTTTTAAGTCTGTTTGCTTCTCATTTTTGAAATAAGTAAGATAAAAACATTGTTCCAACATTCTGCCACTCTGCTCTGTATACTGCTTGTAATTACTCTAGTCGTGCATTAACCTTCCTTATTTGCCAAATGGCCAGACCAACTAGAGGTGGCCATGCCCGAGGAAGGCCATCTGCTTGTGTAGGATCTCCCCATTGCTCTTGATAGCTGTGTCAAAGGATATGTTGAAGCCCAGTACTGATCTTTCTTCCACGGCTTTTGCTGGTAGACTGTTCCACAGATCTACCGCCCTCACTGTGAAGTCCAGTATATCATTATGTTCGTCCTAGTTGTCAGCCCTAAGTCCCAGTCTACTTGGGTAACCGAGATGGTTAAGAACGGAAATAATTTTAGTATCTCTGTGTTGCACTTTTTCCAGGGATGTTATGTCTTTATATCAGTAATACTGTGCCTCCCTTGATAACTTATTACACTTGTATTTATTCCTATTTCATTCTTCAGCGTAGGTTTATATCGGCTAGATTTTATTTCTATACTTTCCAGGATTATTAGCGTATTATTCCTTTGTGTATCTTACTTGATAAATTCATTATAAAAACAAGCTAGTTTATTTGTTATTGAAAAACGTTTGGTAAAATCTGTGGCGATAAGAAGGGTGAGGAAGAGTTGTGGTGGTGAATGAACGCTCCTATAAACCCGGTGGTGGTCAGGCAGGCGGTCTTCCCACGTCAAGTACGGCAATACAGAAAACGTAACATCAGTACTTTCCACATGGGATAAGTAATCACCCATAACCTTCCAATTTATTCTTTGGTTAACGATAAAGATGAAACGATTTACCTTCCTAGCGCTGTGACCTACTTTTGTTTTCTTAGGTCGTGAGTTGCTAGTGTGTTCTTCTCAGGATTGGTTTCAAAAATGTTGTTTCTGGATCGTGTAGTGGTGATACTAAAAGGTCTGGGGTATTAGCCAATGTTTAGTCCATTGGAGAAAAGGTGACTCGTCCTCTCCTCCAACCATCGACATATCTTTCGTTTATCATCTCTCAAGTCAAGGCGATCTGTCTCAAACACTGTGCAAACACACTGAGGAACACCAACTTTATCGTGATGCTCAATATGGCTTCTGCAACATAAGTCCCATTTCAGACTTACTGCCTCTCAACTTTGACTTAGCGAAGTTTGTCTCGTTGTCTTTCATTTCATCAAAAGCTTATGGCGAGGTCTGACAGCTGGTGATCTTGACAAACTTCCATCTTTTGGTGTTCTTAATTCTTGTCCTCTGTGTCTCTTCTCTCTAGCCGTCACATCCGTAAAGTTGTGAACAGGTAACACCCAGCTGTGGACAGTTAACACCCAGTTGTGGACAGTTAACACCCAGTTGTGGACAGTTAACACCCAGTTGTGGACAGTTAACACCCAGTTGTGAACAGTTAACACCCAGTTGTGAACAGTTAACACCCAGTTTAGGTTCCTATCAACGCTGGAGTTCCTAAAGTCACAGTTCTTGCTCCTTCCATTATCTTTTCAGTCTGCATTAATGACCTCTCCATTCTCTACAACACCACATGTTCCTTTAGCAGTAACAATAACATCCACAGAGCTAAAAAAATACCACTCTAATATCCACATTTACTCATTCAAGCTTCCCAACCAATCTACCTAAATATACTACAGCTAATCAGTTGGTCACAAATATACCTGTACCACCAATACTTAGCTTCTTACTTCTGTCGTCAACAAGATCATCACTAGCCTCGAGTGTAAGTAATTAACACCAACATTATATCAGCCATCAATGTCAATATCTTCGGTCAGGGGTAAAGAATAACCACTTCTTGAGTACTATAAATATTTCTGTACTTCGCTGTCTTATCCATACTTGAGGAGGTGGGATGAATGCTTACGTACAACAGACAATGATAATCTGTTTCTCACGCTATTACTAATCAAGTTCTCCTACTTATTCCTTCCCCCATTGTTGTGTTTTAGTGAACTTTTACCCCGAATGTTGAAATCTCTTTTATAACACGTAGTTTCTCCCCATTTAAACAAAGAATACAGAGTTTGTTAATGTATCCAGTCCAAGGCCGTATCCAGGAATTATGTTATGGGGGGGAAGGGGAGGCGTTGTAATTCCCCCCCCCCCACCCCCCTCCCCCCCATCCCCAGAAATTTTTGAAAATTTTACCGAATCATTAAATTTCACTCTCTATCTTGTCACTACTATGTAAGAGCATTTCACCTTAGGTCAATTCTAATACTGTGCAGTTCCCTCGTATATGACATCCGTTTGTATTGCTATGGGCCACATCACCTATCTGCTTTTGGCCAATTGTTCGCTTATGGTAGTAATGATCGATCAGAAGATGAGTGAGTCAAATCCCTTGGTTACGCCCCACATCTATAAGAACATTAGAAGATAAGAATGGAGGAAACCCATAAATATTTCACCATAAATAAAGCTCTTGAACCAAACCAAAACACAGGAATCTTAGCTTTACATGGTACCCTTCCTCAATGACTTATTCTCTCATCCAGCTACTAAAAATATATTAAAAACAGAACTCCTTTAACTTAATATACGTTCACATAACACATTCATATATTTCCTTCAGTTCATTCATGTTTATTATCATGTTTTTTTTTTCTTTATAGACACTTCATTCACTATAAAACAACAAACTAACATTCACTCTAAACTAACATTAACATTCGTATACATTCACCACAAAACATCAACTTTAACATTCAAACCTAAACTAACATTAACATTCTTATACATTCACCACAAAACATCAACTTTAACATTCAAACCTAAACTAACATTAACATTCTTATACATTCACCACAAAACATCAACTTTAACATTCAAACCTAAACTAACATTAACATTCTTATACATTCACCACAAAACATCAACTTTAACATTCAAACCTAAACTAACATTAACATTCGTATACATTCACCACAAAACATCAACTTTAACATTCAAACCTAAACTAAAATTAACATTCTTTCTTAGATAACATTAACAAGAGGTATTACCCAACATCCTCTCCTCATCATTCTACCAAACATCTCTTCAACCATTAACACAATAGTCACTTACGTCTCATCTAATATACATCATTAGTCTCAGAAACCTCTTTAATCTGATCTGCCTTCCTTCCTTCCTTCCTTCCTTCCTTCCTTCCTTCATTCATTCCTTTTATTCCTTCCTTCTTTCTTTAAGTCATAACCTGTAGAGTCTCACAATCTTACCTGAGATCGTAATTACTTATTTTTTTTTAAAGAATATTTACTTTTCTGTTAACTTTATAATATGTTCACAGATACACACACACACACACACACACACACACACACACACACACACACACACACACACACACACACACACACACACTGGGTTTTAGTATTAGAACCAGACAAAATAATTCGAACATAAATTTTAGTTGAGGACGAAAGGTTTATGGCTGACAGAATGAAGACGAATGATGGAGACGATAGAGACGAAGAGACGAAGAGACGAAGAGACGAAGACATTGAGATTTACATTTTCATTCCGTGACATTTAAATATATTAGTGATAAAGGTTAAGTGATAAATAAAATAATAGGACTGGAAAGAGAATGTTATCCATTATATTATGAAGAAAATATGTAATAGCACTTTCTGTTTTGCTATGTGTTTATTTTGTGTTCGTTTGTAGTGGTGTGTGTTGTACTCTGTATCCCGTGACCGCCATAGCTAACGATATGCGTCTTTCCGGTCTTTGTATGAAATTTAATTAGTCTGTTTGTCTTTGTATTACGATAGGTTGACCTTGGAGGAAAAGATTTTGTAAATTTTATAGAAAGGAAGAATTTGACTAGATGGAACCTAAGAAAAAGAGACTCTCGCCCTGGTGGAAACTTCAATAATGAGGTTCTGATACAACATCCATCACTCTCTCACTCACTCACTCACTCACCCACTCACTCACTCACTCACAAGACGGCGGTGGGATTCGAGTGGGAAGAAACGGTTGCGATCACGTTGTAGAAAGTAGGATGAACAAACAAGGCGATAATGATAAGATGCTAAAGGTGGAGAGAAGACTAGCTATGGCGTAAGAGGTTAGGTGAGTGAGTGAGTGAGTGGTTAAGAAGGGATCAAGGTAAGTTCATGGACGACCTTCTTGAGCTAAGTTATGATGAAGAAATTCTTTCCTTCTGATTCGCCAGCTTCACCCCAAGAGGAAAATACCCAACACACTGTAAATGCCTAATACTAAAACTACCCCAAACTACCCTAAATATAATACTTTGGTGGAGATTATTATTTTCCCTTGTTCCTTCAGATTCATTGTGGAAAAAAAATATTGAAGGCATTTATGAGAGACACAAAGTTTACCATTATAATTTCAGCTGAAGAGTTTGGAGATGGAAGGTATTTACTACTGATGGAGAGAAATGCTTAGACTGAGAGTAAGGAAACACCCATAGACAATAAATAAAGTAGATTAAAACAAGACAAACGACGACCAGTTAACTGAGGACTGACGGGGGCGCTGACGGGGTGCTGACGGGGTGCTGACGGGGGGCTGACGGGGTGCTGACGGGGGGCTGACTGACTGGGGCTGGTATAGTCAGACCCACATCCAAAATGGTTTTAACCTTTTCCATCGGTTTCCTCAGTGATGGTAGAAATTAGATCAAAGTTATACGGTAATTGCCACTAAGTAATAATTATACTTTCAGACTGACGAGACTTTCACTTCCTGCAGACAAATGACTGGTGGGTGACTGAGGGTAGCGGGAAGCAGAGCAAACTGATTTTAGTATTATTGTCTTTTGTTACATAAGTGTAGTAGTGAAGATGATTGAGTTTTTATTTTATTTTTTTTTATTTTTCTCATCAATTATACATCTTCAGTTGTCATTTACCTTCATTAACTTATAAATCAGTACTAACTCTCCAGACGACCCAACCATCGGAATTTAGCAGGGGTGTCTGTGTCTCCCCCTGAGGTACGGTTCATCGTCTCTCACAACACCTTAACCTGCCTTGTGTAACACCTGGCCTCATTTACTATCTCACTACTATTACTCCCTCTGCTTGCTTACCTAATTTAATGTTTTTTTTTTTTTTTTTTTTTTTTTTTAAATTTGTTCGATAATTTGGAGATTTTCATACAAATTATATATACTTGTACATATATAACTCATGTGTGTGTGTGTGTGTGTGTGTGTGTGTGTGTGTGTGTGTGTGTTATTATTCGACGCACCTAAGGTTATACTGTGTAAAATAATAAGTCACGATTTTTCTCGCCCACCTGTGTTGAAGATCATTAATACCGGACACAAAGGTAATCCAGGTAGCGTCTATTACTCTCCTCCGACCTTGAGCCCCCCGGAGTGTCTACCTTCCGACCACGTATATAAAGCGGCGCCAGTTGGATCCAACATCACAACTCTCGCCTCCTCCTTCTCCTCTGGTCTTCGTCAGCTGGTCTGTTGAAGCTGATACAACTGACTCAGAGACCAACAACAGCTGCCTTGTAATCCATAAAACATATCCAACATGAAGATCTTATCCCACCTTATCTTCATCGGTAAGTTATAAGGCTTTTATTTTGTTCTTGTGTATATAATCATCCTCAAGTGACGGGTTATACAGATAGTGGAACCATAGTTATTGGAAGTTAATACATTTACGTGCAGTTATTGTCGTGAGTATCTCTTAATAGATCATAATAAACAACTCTTGTGATAATGATTCATCTTAGAGGGTTGGGCCCACATCCCGTTACCTGCTACAGGAGGTCAGGTGTAGTAGTAGTCTCCTGTAGGGAATTAATATGACACTATATTAGTTTACCCTCAACGGCATCATTTGATTCGTAAAATAAACTAGGATGATTAATACAATAAGTCTTAGTATGAATATCTCTTGTTGTGCCAGACCGCCCCTCTCTGATCTCACCAATACACTGTTGATTATTTACACGTAACACCATAAACTATTTACAGAACCATTACACTTTCAGCTTTCACTTTACTCATACGTCAGTGCAATATTTCCCTCTACAGCTCTATCGAATCTCACCTAAAACTGTAAAAAAGCTTATGAGCTTTGAGTAAAACTTTTAATACTACATTTAAAACTAACAAGAGCTTTAAAAACAGAGGAAACGATGTGAATTTCCACAGATAGTTCTAATGCCTCGTAGATCCAAAGTGACAGACGAAACACAGAGAGTATGTTTACATATGTAGGACCTGTGTGTGTGTGTGTGTGTGTGTGATATGTAGCAAACTTTCTCTCTCTCTGTCTCTCTCTCTCTCACTCTCTCTCTCTCTCTCTCAACAGTGGTCATCGGTTCCTGCTTCTCGTCAAGACTCGGTTACTTACCTCCTCCACCTAATGGAAATGGCAACGGTGGATATACCAATGGCAACGGAGTCAATGGCAACGTAAATGGGGTCAAATCAATGGCAGCACAATGGCAACAGCACAGTGGATATACTAATAGCAGCAGGTCAATAGCAGGTAAATGGCAACGGTGGATATACTAATGGCAACGGAGTCAATAGCAGTCAATGGCAACGGAGTCAATGGCAACGGGGTTAATGGCAATGGTGGATATACAAATGGCAACGGAGTCAATGGCAACGGTGGATATACAAATGGCAACGGAGTCAATGGCAACGGGGTCAATGGCAACGGAGTCAATGGCAACGGTGGCTATACCTATGGCGTTGGAAACGGAAATGGTAATGGATACAATGGTAATGGTGCCAAAGCTAACGGCAATGGAAACGGTAAAATAAACGGAAACGGAGCCGTAAACGGCAACGGTTACAGGAATGGCAACGGTAACGGTTACAGGAACGGCAACGGTAACGGTTACAGGAACGGCAACGGTAACGGTTACAGGAACGGCAACGGTAACGGTTACAGGAACGGCAACGGTAACGGTTACAGGAACGGCAACGGTAACGGTTATAGGAACGGCAACGGTAACGGTAATAAAAATGGCAATGGAAAAGTAAATGGAAATGGTTACAGATATGGTGTTAATGGCAATGGTGTCAACGGTAATGGCAACGGCTACACCAATGGTAATGGTAATGGCTACACAAACGGCAACGGTTACACCAACGGCAACGGAGTCAACGGTAATGGCAACGGCTATTCCAACGGTAATGGTTACACCAATGGCAATGGAGTCAACGGTAATGGTAATGGCTACACCAACGGCAACGGAGTCAACGGTAATGGCAACGGCTATTCCAACGGTAATGGTTACACCAATGGCAATGGAGTCAACGGTAATGGCAACGGCTACACCAACGGTAATGGCAACGGCTACACCAACGGTAATGGTAACGGCAACGGAGTCAACGGCAATGGCAACGGCTACACCAACGGCAATGGTAACGGCTACACCAACGGTAATGGTAATGGATACACCAATGGTAATGGTTACACCAATGGCAATGGAGTCAACGGTAATGGCAATGGTTACACCAACGGTAATGGTAATGGTTATGCCAATGGCAACGGAGTCAACGGTAATGGCAACGGCTACACCAATGGCAAAGGAGTCAACGGTAATGGAAATGGGTACACCAACGGTAACGGTAATGGTTATACCAATGGCAACGGTAAAGGAGTCAATGGTAATGGGCATACCAACGGAAATGGCGTCAACGGGTACTCCAACGGTAACGGCGTCAACGGTAACGGAGTGAACGGTAATGGAGCCAACGGGTACACCAACGGTAATGGAGTCAACGGGTACACCAACGGTAATGGAGTCAACGGGTACACCAACGGAAACGGCGTCAACGGTAATGGAGTCAACGGGTACACCAACGGTAACGGCGTCAACGGTAATGGTGCCAACGGGTACACCAACGGTAACGGAGCCAACGGGTTTACCATCCCTGTTCCAGCCACACCCTCCGGACTCTACCAGACGCCAGCCTAGTAAACACACTCAGCCACCACACCCTGCAGGCTACACTCCTCTGTGTATGTATACTCTGCTACGCGTATGTACACATGAAAGTTACACTCTACTTACAAAATACAGTGTATACATGTGTAGGCTTACCATACTTTCGGCTCTACTGTTTCAATACTATTATTATTATTTAAAAATTTCCCTATTTAATATTTCTTATGTAAAAAGAGGCTCAGTGTTCCTTCTTAGATTGCTTCAACTTGGTTATGTTAATAGTTGTCAATATTTCCTGTATTTATGAACATTTAATAAAAAAGACTCACGTATATGATGTTTTCCTGTTGTTTCACCTCATATTGTGTTAAAAAGTTATTCTTCCATGTAGAGTTGGAAAGACATTTTTTTTTATTAATTCACATATTTGCCATAAAAAGGTTAAGTACAATACCAAAATATCTTAATGTTTTAGAAGAAAGTGAATCAAAAGCATAGTGTCTGGAAATATCAAGAACAATGCAGGAGCTTTTTAAACGATCGAGGGCTGGAACTTTGAACACTTGCTGCAAAATCCACATCAGGATCACATATAATTATAAATAAATCGTACTAGCAACTCTGGATATATCATTTATTATCCGTAGATTTTGTCACGTTCCAACACTCAACTGTTATGTGTTATAACTCTGAAACTATGGGGTATTGACGCGATGGTCATGAAGTCATTTATCCTTATGTATGTCTCAGGAAGACACCGGAGCAGACAGAAGACTAGAGGTCGAGAGGGAGATTAAACATCTATGACCTGCAGGACAGACCCAGTCCAGAGTAGCAAGTTGACACACCGAGAACAGCCATGAACGTGGAGTGGTACTAAGTTAAGGTGGTGAGAATTTATCCTCCACCATCCACCAAGGATGCACGTAGGTCGAGCTGAAAATATAGTAACAAAGGCCTGCGAAGACTCACAGTAATTTGAAGAGAAAGTTGACTTTAATCCTCATGAAGGTTCAGTATAATATTAAGTCAGTAACTCTTCGTGATCATGACTGGCTGTACAGAGTAAGAACATCACGTGCTGGTGGTTGTGGGAGCGTTTGTGTGTGGCTGATCTTGGGATAACAGCAAAGACGGAGAATAAGTTGAAAAAAGTTACAATAACAGGACTGTCCAGAGGCAGGAGCTGTAACAAGACGGGAAGAGACAGAATAAAGGATTGTCGATAAGAGAAATGAGGAACTGTCGCAAGTAAAAAGGGCTTATATACTTTGGCTCGATGATAAAGACGGGGACATGAAGAAGGACATGAAGGAGGTGAAGCAGAGATAGACAAAGTACAATAACAACGAAGAAGTTGTGTATGACAGAAGGGAATATTTTCAGCAGCTCGTGAAAAGTACGAGTCAATTTTTCCGATGTTCCGTTTCTCTTAGTGTAGTGGGACTTGTAGATTCCTTCAGACAGAACAATCTCAATGTTTTCCCATGACCACTATGGTTCTTGTCCAGAGTCTAGACCTAAAAACACACCTCGTCCACCATTAGCCACTATCACCGATGTAGCAGCTTGATTACGAGTTGGAATTTCCTCATATATTTTGTGAACGAGTAAATAAACCACCAGAAGCATCACTATCGAAACTCGTGCTCCTCCTCCCACACTCGTCTCCACCGCTACTCTGGCAGCTCCCTCCTCATCCATTGCAGTATCGGGCTGTACCTTATGTAGTTCTGTTGCCTCCTGAATACTTTTTCTAGACCACAACGCACAATACTTAAACTGATACCAGAAGGTTTTGTATCGCCTGTTTCTCTGATGCTTCCCATGACTTTCCACCCTCTATTCTCCTGTCAGCGTTCTGAGGTCTTCTCGACAATCTATCTGCCCTCAGGTTCTCCTCAACTGGCTGACACTGTAAATTAAACCTGAATCTCCACACATCAGTCAACGAACAACTCTTCACTGTTACTATCTTAGCTGCATGAAGAAGGTTTTACAGGGTTATTGTCAGTCAGTTCAAAAAATTCTGCTCGGTCAAGTAATCTATAAACTTGACCGAAATAGCCCACTAAATGCGATCAACCTCATCTTACATACAGTACCCCATGACTAGACGTCTTCCTCTCAGCCACCTTAAACCCCTACAAGAAGTAACCAGTGAGTGTCGTACATCCTGCTCCTGCAACAACATCTTCGTCACTTGTTATTATCTAAAAAAAAAAAAAACACGACACAGGAACGACCGGCTATATAAATCTTTTAAACACCATAAAACCTCCTCTTCCATGTTTCACACAACCGAGTCTCAACCATTATTACCCTGTGCTCCCATCAACACGTACACAATGGCCAGGCAACACTTAAGATCCTAGGCATATAAAAGTATTTACAATTTGTGAAAACGCCACAGACGCACGCACCTCCGCAAGGATATCTGACCTAAATCATTGCTACACAAACTCTCACCTCCTGCTAGTTCCCCTGAATCCTCTCCTCAGTGACTCAAAAGTCCAAGTACAAAGATAAAATTAGTTGGATGCTTCTGGGGAAATCTGGCAATTACTTAAGCAAAAAGAAAATGGTGGTTACGTAGGAAAGGAACGACTGAAATTATAAAATCTATAATATTTTTTACTGTTCCAAAAATAACTTACAATGAAAATTTCACTCTATTATATAAACCAGTTACTTATATGACCCACGAGTAGATGCCAAATATTGCCAGAAGTGTCAAGAGAAATTTATCCACAACTGTTCTGTACCTCACATGTACCCGTAGCAACTTTCATTCGGTCAGATTTTGAAGAAAGTAAAAACTAAAGAACTAAACTGAATAAACGAGGAAATATTAGAACAAACAATAACATAGATGAAACTTATTTTATTGTGTTTTCATAAATACAAGAAATATTGACAGAGACAAGCATAAGCACATTGAAGCCGTCTATGGAGGAACACTGATGCTCAATAAACTATGAAATAATAAATAAGGAAATAATAAATAATAATTAAAAAGAGTTTACAGGCAGGAAAGCTCACACGTATACAATGTGTTGCCATTACAGATTATACATGTATATATACTGTACACACAAGAGTATACATGCACATAGCAGGGTATACATAAATGTAGCAGGGTATACATACATACACAGGGGAGGTGTGTAGCATCAGTATACAACATGTAGCCTGCAGGGTGTGGTGGCTGAGTGTGTTTACTAGGCTGGCGTCCGGTAGAGTCTGGAGGGTGTGGCTGGCACAGGGATGGTCAAACCGTTGGCTCCGTTACCGTTGACACCGTTACCGTTGACACCGTTACCGTTGACACCGTTACCGTTGACACCGTTACCATTGGTGTATCCGTTGGCTCCATTACCGTTGGTGTACCCGTTGACACCATTACCGTTGACTCCGTTACCGTTGGTGTACCCATTGGCTCCATTACCGTTGACACCGTTACCGTTGACACCATTACCGTTGGTGTACCCATTGACACCGTTACCGTTGGTGTACCCATTGACACCATTACCGTTGGTGTACCCATTGACACCGTTACCGTTGGTGTACCCATTGACACCATTACCGTTGGTGTACCCGTTGACACCATTAGTGTATCCGTTACCGTTCGTGAGGCCGTTGACACCATTACCGTTGACTCCGTTACCGTTGGTGTATCCATTGCCATTGACTCCGTTACCGTTGGTGTATCCGTTGCCATTGACTCCGTTACCGTTGGTGTATCCGTTACCGTTGACTCCATTACCATTGGTGTACCCGTTGCCATTGACTCCGTTGCCGTTGCCATTGACTCCGTTACCGTTGCCATTGACTCCGTTACCGTTACCGTTGGTGTATCCATTGCCGTTGACTCCGTTACCATTAGTGTACCCGTTACCATTGACTCCGATTCCGTAGACGTACCCATTAGCACCGTTACCGTTGACTCCATTACCATTGGTGTACCCGTTGCCATTGACCGCTACTTCACATTGCCGCGTTGACTCGTTACCGTTTGTGTACCCGTTACCGCTGACCTGTTACCGTTGGTGTATCCGTTGTTGCTGACCTGCCGTTGCTATTGACCTGTTACTGTTGGTGTATCCGTTGCCGTGTTGACTCCGTTACCGTTTGTGTACCCGTTACCGTTGACCTGTTACTGGTGTATCCGTTGCCGTTGACCGTTACCGTTGCTATTGACTCCGTTACCGTTGGTGTATCCGTTGCCGTTGGTATCCGTTGCTGCTGTTAATTTGCTGCCATTGACTCTGTTACCATTGCCGTTGACCCCGTTACTGTTACTGTTGACCTGTTATCACAAGCGTTGACTCCGTTACCGTTGGTGTATCCGTTGCCGTTGACTCCATTACCGTTGGTGTATCCGTTGCCGTTGACTCCATTACCATTGGTGTATCCATTGCCATTGACTCCGTTACCGTTGGTGTATCCGTTGCCGTTGACTCCATTACCATTGGTGTATCCATTGCCATTGACTCCGTTACCGTTGGTGTATCCGTTGCCGTTGACTCCGTTACCGTTGCCATTGGTGTAACCATTACCATTAACGAGGGCACCATTGCCATTAACACCATATCTGTAACCATTTCCGTTTCCGTTTACTTTTCCATTGCCGTTGCCATTCCTATACCCATTTCTATATCCATTCCCATTAGAATGACCATTACCATTTCTGTAAACGCCGTTGCCATTTACTATGACACCATTACCATTGTACCCATTACCATTCCCGTTTCCAACTCCATACGAATAACCACCATTTCCATTAACACCATTTCCATTTCCGTTGCCGTTGACAATGACACCGTTGCCATTAACTCCATTACCATTGATACCATTGCCATTGACACCATTGCCATTAACTCCATTGCCATTGACACCATTGACACCGTTTCCATTAACCCCGTTGCCATTAACCCCATAGGTATAGCCACCGTTGCCATTTCCGTTGCCATTAACCCTGTGGCCGTTGTGCCCATTAGTATGATGACTGTGGCCAAGTCGAGACGAGACACAGGAGCCAAGGAGAGCTGTTGAGAGAGAGAGAGAAAACGGAACTTTATCACACATCTTCAGAGGAGACTTACTTAATAGTAGTGGTTAAGTGTTAAGTGACTTAGGAACTACACTACAGTCACATTACGTTACTTAATGATTGTCACCTGAGAGAAGATAAAATTGTTTACCGTGCTGTTTTCTATTGATTGTTTACCTGTATTGTTTGTACACCTGAATAGTTTATGTAAATTGTTTGTATACCTGAACTGGCTCTCGTACTCACAATTTTATCTGGTAATACTTGGTGAAGGAAGTCTGTATGTAAAGACGATTGTGATTGGTGGATCTATTTTCGGCTGTATGACTGTCAGGATAAATATTAAACAATCCAAAGGTAGGATTTTTTTAATAATAAACTATTCATTGTTATTTAAGATCATGAGAAGTTTACAAATGTTCTTACAATTGGTTAAATAATGAAGAAAATTGGATATGAGAATCTTGTGGCAGCTGTGGTTGTAAGTGAGTTGCCAATTTATTAGTACAATTTTCTTCATTATTTAAGAAAATATAAGAACATTTGTAAACTTCTCGTGATCTTAAATAACAACGAATAGTTAATTATTCTAAAAATTATACCTTTGGTTTGCTAAATATTTATGACAAAACTAATTGGATACAAAATTAACCGTATCAGCATTGACCCAGGTGACCTTACGTGATGTTCTCTATGAAAACTTAACCTAACCTTAAATACACAGGATAATGATAGATTCTCTATATCTAGAATCTAACAAACGTGATTTTTTTAAAGATTAAATTCCAACATATCAATTATGTAGTGATAATAATAATAGCGTTGTAACTTACCGATGAAGATAAGGTGGGATAAGATCTTCATGTTGGATAAGTTATATGGATTACAAGGCAGCTGTTGTTGGTCTCTTGAGTCAGTTGTATCAGCTTCAACAGACTAGCTGACGAAGACCAGAGGAGGAGGAGGAGAGAGTTGTGATGCTGGATCCAACTGGCGCCGCTTTATATACGTGGTCGGAAGGCAGACACTCCGGGGGGCTCAAGGTCGGAGGAGAGCAATAGACCTTACCTGGATCACCTGTCTGACCTATATCAAACATAATATCGAAGATCAGGTCAAAAGGTCGTGAGATAAAACACAACTGACCGGACAAATATAGATGTGAAAGTAACAGACAAACTTTCTTCATCTATTTTAATATATACGCTGATGCTCTTTTGTTTTAGTTAAATATATCATTCTTTGTTATTACTTCAACTTCAAGGAAATTATTCGTAAAAGGGAATTATTATTTTTTTTCATTTAAGACGTCGTTTACCCTCAAAAGAAACCCCAATTATAGCAGTGGGGATCGAGGGGGGGTTGGATTAGGTTAGGTAAAGGAAGGCAACGCGGAGAGTTCCTTGGAGGATCTCGAAGGTGGCTGGGAAAGTGATCCAGAGATATGAAGAGAAAAATCAGCACAAAAGAGAGAGAGAGAGAGAGAGAGAGAGACTCAACCACTGTGAGGTATAGAACAGGTGAGAACAGGAAGTGTGTTTAATTATTACACTCCAGGTGCTTTAATTGTTCTCTCTGGTGGTCTCCTCTCGCTGTTCTCTCATTGTTCTCTCGTTGTTATTGTTATTTATGAGCTTTTAGTGTCGTAAGTGAATATAATTACAGTGAAGAGTTATGTTCAGTTGTTTAAGATACCTGACTTTAATAAAAAACACCTGAAGGAGATAATCTTTCCCTACGTTATGAGGTTCTTGTTATCTTGGGTCCCCGTGAGGTGAATAAACAAGAAATAAAAAAAATATTGAATACAGAGAAGTAGAGAGGTGGAAAACATGTCTGGACTCCTGAAAGAATAAGTCGATCACAACAAATAAGTTCTCACGAGTTTATAGTTCGTCTTTGGTCAACACGCAGGGACGGTCTGTTGATGTGAGTCGATAGTGACATTACCATTCACGTTCTTCAGGAGTATATGATCGGAAACTGAGCTAAAGAGGTTTTTTTTTTTATTTACAAACTCAGATATTTTCGATTAAGATTCAACTCTGTTATTGGATGTAACATATTTTCTTTTGTTCGGTCGCTTTAGTCAACATGGGAATTTAGGAGACAGAAAACCTCATCATCAGTCTTTCCAGTAATGTTCTTCCAAGTGTCGGGACGGTGTAGACGACAGTAAACAATGATCGAAACAAGACAAAGGACAATTTTTTACCGCAAACAAACCCTTGATGCTGCTGGTTGTACGACTCCATTGTCTACACACATCAAACATTTGTCTTCAGTGGCAGTAGAAAAGACCTTTCCTCTTTAATTATTGATGTCTACTGAATAAATTGCTCCTTAACACATTAATTGTTGAAACAGTAATACATCTTAATATCAACATCACTCTCTCCCTCCTGAGTAGCGGATGTCCAGGGTCGCTCTACAGCCCTGACCTGAATGTCTAGTTTCTCTGGTGCATCTATTACAGCGAGGCTACAGAGACCTGGGCCTCGTGACGTCGACTACCTGAAGACAATTAATTAACATGTGAGAAGGACGGTGTGTGGAGAGACAGAGTGAGTGTAGCTGGTGGTTTTGACTCCTTACGTGTACTGGCTAGTTATGGGTCGTCACTCCATATGTTATTAGATTACGTAAAATTTGTAGCCTTTCTTCTTATGCTCCCCGACGCCAATTGCAGGAGTTTAACTTTCCCGTCCGGTTCAAGTTTTCACCTTGGCGGAAACAATTGTTGGTTAACATTTTCTGGTGAGACTGAGTATTATTGTGATGTGAATTGTGTTTAAAGCCTCATACACTTTCCTACATCATTCTCTTCCTTCAAGAGTCAATAGGCTGTGTGACTGTATACTTTTATCATTCCAGGAACCTTCACTCCATGTGAGGGTGTCAAGAACAGTCTGGTTGTTGTCACCACTGTACACAACTCTGCACTTTTTTCGTTAATCAGTTACCACTGCTCCTGACCCTAAACATAACTTATTTAGGTCATCGATTCACTTCACGTCACCATAAGGTAAAATATATTCTCCCGGCCAACGATAAAATTGTCATTCTGTCTCAGAGTATGATCTGTGGTCCCATAAGTCAAGTAATAACAACTGCTGGAGGACACAACCGAATTATGCTGTTCAGTTCTGGTGCCTTTATTATAGAATGGATATCAATTCACTGGAGTCGGTGCAGCGAAGAATGACGAAAATTATTCCGGGACTTAGAAACCTTCCATATCAAGTTAGATTAAAGAAACTAAACTTGCATTCCCAAGAAAGACGAAGAGTGCAGGGAGATATGATAGAAGTATTTAAGTGGGTGAAAGGAATCAATAAAGGTGATATAGATAAAGTTCTTCATAATATTCGAGCAAGATAGGACTCGAGCAACAGATTTTAGTTGGATAAGTTTAGGTTTAGGAGGAGATAGGAGGAACTGGTTCACAAATAGGTGGAAGACGAGTGGAACAAGCTTAGCAACTTTGTAGTAAGTACTGGAACGCTGGAAAGTTTTAAAAGGAGGCTAGATAGATTCATGGATGATAGAGAGTGGTAGTAACTCTCGACAGGAGCTGCTATGCACAGGCCAATCGGCCTATTGCAGACCTTTATTTTCTTATGTTCTTATGAATGTTTATTGAGGTCCAGTAACACTACATGAAGGGTAAAGTCTCATCTTAATATGGCGTCCGTTTCTCCGTTATTTCTCTTATATTAGTTCAGTAACGTTTACCTTCAGTAGATCAATGTTGACAACGTGATAGTAATCCACCGCCTTCCACAAGTTTAGAAATTTTCCTTCGAATGACTTTCTCAAAACTAACTTACCTGAGACTTGAAAGACACTGGTCTGATGAAGGTCAGTCTCAGGTCCCTTGTTGTACAGTATATGTCTGTTGCATTAAATTCTCCCTCACTCTTGCCACAAGTGACTTGCTGAGTGTTAGGAATAATGTGCATCTTGGTTTTTTAGCGGATCACATTAGGTCTCAAAAACTTTGTTAGTTCCTTCACATGATCATCTGGTGGAAACTTTGCAAGAATGGATATACAAGCATCTAGTTGCTTCTTTGTGAGGGTTAAACAAAGGTGATATAACAAAGGTACTCAAACTATCCAACCAGGAGCGAACTCGTAGCAATGGTTTTAAATTAGAAAATTTTAGATTTAGGCACGAGATAGGTAAACATTGGTTTGGAAATAGAGTAGTGGATGAGTGGAACAAGTTACCGAACATCATCATTAACTCGAATACGTTGGATAGCTTCAAACATAGGTTGGATGGATATATGAGCGATAGGGGTTGGGTGTACATGGGACTGCCCATTATGGGACAATAGGCCCGTTGCAGTTTCCTCCATTCTTATGTTATGTTCTTATGTTCTTATGTGCGTCTGTACCAGATAACACGTACACAGGACAAGGTGTTGTGTAGTGGACAAAATGGAAAGAATTTAGTAATCAGAATCAAGCTACAATTATAATATGTTGTGGACAAGAGTGAGGTGCCATCATCACCCGAGCGACTGGAATAAGTTGTTCCCTAGTTTCACGTCACTTGTTTACTGATGGAAATGCATTTAAACTTAGTGTAATATTAGAAACACTGAAATAGTAATTTGAATATCAATTAAGTGTTTAGAAGGTCACAGTACTACAGAATGGATATAGAATCCCTAGAAAGCATTCAGAGTATAGAGACAGATTAACGCATCTGAATTTGCACTACCTCGAGAGACGTAGAGTGAGGGGCGATATGATCGAGGTGTAAAAATGGAAGTCAGGGTAAATCAAAGATGATATAACAAAGGTACTTAAACTATCCAACCAGGAGCGAACTCGTAGCAATGGTTTTAAATTAGACAAATTTAGATTTAAGCGCGAGATAGGTAAACGCTGGTTGGAAATAGAGAAGTGGAAAAGTGAAACAAGTTACCAAATTCCATTATTAACTCGAACACACTGGGAAGCTTCATATAGGTTGGATGGATATATGAGCGATAGGGGTTAGGTGTAAACGGGGCTGCCTAGTATGGGCCAATAGGCCCGCTGCAATTTCCTCCATTCTTATGTTTTAAAGAGATTTCCGGAAGGCTGGGATTGTAACCTGACATACTGACCTTCCAACTTACTTCACCAACACCTTCCAGGTCAGGTGAGGTCTCACTGTTTGCAGAAACTCTACACTGTGTATTATTTTGTTGTAACACACTTCTACTGTGCTTAACTGCCTCTATATGACTCATAAAACAAGTGAATAATACTAACAACAAGAGACTGTCCTACTAAACCTAAAACACTTACCCTCAAGCAACTCAAAGTTAAGTTATACATCAAAGTGTGTGAGACTTGATATAAATGCGGTCAACATATAGATCATTATTTCAGTGATACATTTTCATATATACAAATTTTCATTCTATAGAAACAATAGACCATCGGAGTAGATAAGATTATAATAAAAAGAAATTTACTCTGAAATTGTTTCTGTTACTTTCTCATATATATCTGAGTGGTCAGCAGTGTTCTAACTTACGACCTTTGACCTGACCTTCAACATTGTGCCTAATATGGGACATATAAGTGATCCAGGTAGCGTCTATTGCTCTCCGACCTTGAGCCCCCCCGGAGTGTCTGCCTTCCGACCACGTATATAAAGCGGCGCCAGTTGGACCCAGCATCACAACTCTCTCCTCCTCCTCCTCCTCTGGTCTTCGTCAGCTAGTCTGTTGAAGCTGATACAACTGACTCAGAGACCAACAACAGCTGCCTTGTAATCCATAAAACTTATCCAACATGAAGATCTTATCCCACCTTATATTTACCGGTAAGTTATAATAGTTCTAAGCTAAAGAAAAGTAGAGAAGAGAGCAGCCATAAGCTCACCAACGTAGAGTCATTAGAAATTGTTTGAATTATAATAAAAAATTAACCCCATTTTATCATAATTTATGGTTTTGAACAGAAATAAGAAATTTAAGAAACTTTTCCCTCATTTGACATCAACCCACTTGCTAACTGAGGTGTTTAAGAAGGATATTGAATACACATGTGCTTGTCTATATAGATATTCACGTACAGCCGCCTGCACTACACCTGGTACAGTGGCTGGAGTGTTTTGTTAGATGTGGCAACTCTGTGGAATGTTTGTCTAGCATCCTTAGTCTAGCTACTATTGGTGACGTTCCTTAGGGCCATTCCGGGAGTTCTAATACATTGTAAACAAACACAGAGTTGCCACGTCTCACAAAACGCACTAGCCACTGTACCAGGTGTAAGTGCAGGCGGCTGTACATATATAAACATGCATATAAATATTATATTCTTTCTCAACAGTGGTCATTGGGTCGACTCTCTCGTCCAGACTCGGCTACCTGCCCCCGACTAATGGTTACAACGGCAACGGCAACGGGATCAATGGCAACGGGATCAATGGCAATGGGGTTAATGGCAACGGAGTTAATGGTAATGGTGTCTATGTCAATGGCAACGGGGTTAATGGCAATGGAGTTAAGTATGGTGCCTATGTCAATGGCAACGGAGTTAACGGTAATGGTGCCTATGTCAATGGCAATGGAGTACGGCAACGGAGTTAATGGCAATGGTGCCTATGTCAATGGCAACGGAGTTAATGGAAATGGTGGCTATGTCAATGGCAATGGAGTTAACGGCAACGGAATCAATGGCAATGGAGTGAATGGCAACGGAGTTATTCTCAACGGTAATGGTAATGGCAACGGTGGCTATACCTATGGTGTTGGAAATGGAAATGGTAATGGATACAATGGTAATGGTGCCATAGTGAATGGCAACGGTGTTTACGGGAATGGAAATGGGAACGGACTTGTTAATGGAAACGGAAATGGCATTGTGAACGGTAATGGGTATACCAACGGTTACACTAATGGTAAAGGATATAGAAATGGCTACAGGAACGGCAACGGCAACGGTTATAAGAATGGCAACGGAAGAGTAAATGGAAATGGTTACAGATATGGAGTTAATGGCAATGGTGTCATTCTTAATGGTAATGGGCACACTAACGGTAACGGATTCAACGGTAATGGTGTCAACGGGCACACCAATGGCAATGGTAATGGTGTCAACGGATACACCAACGGCAATGGAGTAAACGGATATACCAACGGTAATGGAGTCAACGGGTACACCAACGGCAATGGAGTCAACGGGTACACCAACGGTAATGGAGTCAACGGGTACACCAACGGTAATGGTGTCAATGGGTATACCAATGGTAATGGTGTCAACGGGTACACCAATGGTAATGGTGTCAACGGTTATACCAACGGTAATGGAGTCAACGGGCACACCAACGGTAACGGAGTCAACGGTAAGGTGTCAAGGGTACACCAACGGTAATGGAGCCAACGGATATACCAACGGTAATGGAGCCAACGGGTACACCAACGGTAACGGAGTCAACGGATACACCAACGGTAATGGTGTCACCGGATACACCAACGGGCACACCAACGGTAACGGCGTCAACGGTAATGGTGTCAACGGTACACCAACGGTAATGGAGCCAACGGGCACACCAACGGTAACGGCGTCAACGGTAATGGAGTCAACGGGTACACCACACGGTAACGGCGTCAACGGTACGTGTCAACGGGTACACCAACGGTAACGGCGTCAACGGTAATGGAGTCAACGGGACACCAACGGTAACGGCGTCAACGGTAATGGAGTCAACGGGTACACCAACGGTAACGGCGTCAACGGTAATGGAGCCAACGGGCACACCAACGGTAACGGCGTCAACGGTAATGGAGTCAACGGGTACACCAACGGTAACGGCGTCAACGGTAATGGTGTCAACGGCACACCAACGGTAACGGAGCCAACGGGTTTACCATCCCTGTGCCAGCCACACCCTCCGGGCTCTACCAGACGCCAGCCTAGTAAACACACTCAGCCACCACACCCTGCAGGCTACATGTTGTATACTGATGCTACACACCTCCCCTGTGTATGTATGTATACCTGCCACATGTATGTATACCCTGTTATGGCTATGTATTCACTGCAGCGACACTCTACATATATAACACTCGTATTTATTGCAAACTGACTTTTTAATATCATAATTTAATGTCTTTGGTATTTAATATTTCTTATGTAAGTTAAGTATCAGTTTTTCTTCTTAGTTGATTTCAATGTCTGTATGTTCGTCAATAAAAATGATTCACGTATATAATTTTTTCTTATTTTTCCTGTTTTATTGAGTTCAGAAAATCAATGCAATGACTTGTACCAGTTTATATCGTCGTCCCACCGGTGGTGTTCGGGTCATATTTCTGAACAAGTTTCTCTTCTCTTACTGACTGATTTTCATTAAACAACATAAATGTCTTTCTTGTATGAACGTCATATAAGTTTCTTCAGATAGTGTCGAACAAAATTCATATATGGTTGATGGAACAGAATTTAGACTATAAAATACAAAAAATTCCACTCTCCCCCCAAAATATCGGCCCCTTTCCTCATCGATACAGTGTGTGTCACAATGGACGAATATTTCCGATCACTAATTGTGATTCCTGCATTATGTTGGTAGGCCTGTCTTCCTAGTATCTGTGAGGCTGCCAGTTATTATTTCTGGCATTAGTTGTAATTATGGTGAATCACCGTGCTCCATCTTGAGTAGACTAATATAATGATATTAATGTAGAGAAAATATATCAACGGTGAAATAGTGGGTGTTTTCTGCTGGGAATCCATGACCAACACTAGTAGCCGAGACTCATTGGAAAACACAGCTTGTACCGACGGACATTGTCTCGTAGTGTGTATCAGATAATGTTCCGTTGCCAGCACGAATCATGAGATGATACGTTATATTCATAATTGTTACTTCATCAATTCATTTAGAAATAATATCGAAACTCAGTAAATCATAATATCATTGTAATTGGATATGGCATCATAGTACACCTGTAATTGCTATATTTATAAATGAATGTAATATTGGATCATTGTGTTTCATATTTCGTTCGAAGCGATTACACTCCAACTTCGGTTCGTGAAAACATAGTAACGTTATATTCCTATTTGACAACCCATCCCCTGGGGCTGAAATAGTATCTAAGGTGCATAAATCAGCGGGGTTCCTCATGACGTTATTGGTTTTGCATGTGGTATCACAAGTCATCCTATTTCATTACATTATGTAGAGAACACGTGGTATACTGCAGCTACCATGGTGATTATGAGGTGCAAGAAGAAAGAACGAAAGGTTCAACTCACAAACAGAAATACTAACCAAACCGCGACTGATATGCACGTGTTACTGTGTTCATTTCTAAATACATGAGGCCCAGGGGTGCCGATACTTTTTGGGGGAGAGTGTACCAAGATTTTATATTTTGTTTTCGCCTAATGTGTTCTGGAAGTCTCGTGATTGTGTATTGACAAGTCTCTCACACCCTGATGGTTGGTGGGGCACATAGGAAGCTCTAAAGGTCAACACTTTTATCCGAAACAGAACTCCTGTATAGATGTGTTTAGAAGACTTCATATGACTCTATTTCCTAATGAGACAAAGTGCAGAAAAGTGACGCAGGAGGAAGGAATAGTATTGTTAGAAGGAAATTAAATCAAATAATGAGAATACACAAAGAGGAGATGGATGATGAGGAAGGTTAGGTAAGATACTGGTCTGGAAGGAAGTGAATAGGGTAAACGGACCAAACAAATGGGATCAACAAATAACAATAAAAGAGTGAAAACAGAGTAGAAAAAAAATGAAATAGAAGAGAAATAGGGAGAGAATACTTAAACAACATATGAGAGAGAGGCAGAATTATTATCCTAAGAACGTGAGAGACCAAATGTTAAAACAAATTGGGCAAAATCATCAGGGAAGAAGAGGTGAGATTGGCTCTGAGGACGATCAAGAATGTTAAAAAAAAACAAAAAAAAAACAAGACTGGATGGAAGCGTTAAGGAAGACAGGAGGCAGCGTAGAGGTTGTGTTGTAGAGAATGAAAGGTTCCATACCATAGTTCCTCTATAAATAGATAAATATGTTCAAGAAGACACGTAAATAAGAGGAATAAGTCTCTTGTGTGTGTCAGGGAACGTGTTTGTCATAAATGTTGTCGAGGAAATTATACTAAAATTATAGAGTATTGAAGAAGAATGTTTGGGTCCAGCAAAAGGAAAAGGAAATTTTATATTATTTATGGTTTTGTATTAAAGAAAATTTGTGAAAAAATATGAAGAGAAGTAATTTGTTGTGGTATTTATGGATTTAGAAATATACATCACAGAGTAGACAATATAAAACTAAACACTGTCCTTATATACAGGTCATGTTATTTACTTCCTGTTTGCCACTTTAAATATTCAGGCCATCAGCGTTTAAGTTCACCTTCCTGTTAGACCAATCAGAGCTCGGTTGATATTCTGTATGTAGCCACAAGTGTGAATTCTTATACTTTAGATGTGATTAAGAGGCTTTGATTGAGTGTCTGTTTTATATTTAAAGTTCTTAAACATTTGGCTGACTCCCAAAGTAATCCAGCAATGACCCACACACACACACACACACACACGACCCACCAGGAAGCTTACATATCAGAGCTTTCCAATACTGACAATTATCGTGTTAGGATGAGCAAGTGGCGGCTGGGTGACTGAACTGCATCTACATCTGTTCTGTTTAGTGATCAATATTGTTAAGAAACATGACAAATATTTAGCAACACGAGTAAAGTGTGGAAGTGAAGTGACTCCTTTATATATTAATGTCAACAACACTGACGACTTACTGACAATTTATCTCACTTATTTCGCTAGTGTTTCCGTTTAAGAATAATTGATACGAAGAGAGATAATGAGGAAGATAGTGGAGGTCGGACTATCAGCTGGTGGGTGTTGGTGTACACAATGGCTCAGAGACTTCCACGTATTGTTCATTATACTCTAAGATAATTACACTTAAGAGCAGTAATAATATAGACACATTCTTATCGTAGAAAATAATAAAACATTAACAATATAAAAGAGAAAGTTTGCTGTATACTGACTTGTTTCTTAACGTTTACGTAACATATATACCACAACCAGCTGAACCTGTGTTGATTATGTAAGAAGAAATATCAAAGAACGGCTGCCAACAGTTTCCTTTTTTCCGTAATGTTGTTTATCTCTTCGTCACGAGAACCTCACTTAAGTGTAGGTGACAAATGGATTAATAGAAGAGAAATAGTAAACACAGGAACTCCAACAAGGCAGAAATGTCTGGATGAAAGTGGCCGAGATGAACGTCCTAGTTCACGACCTTTGACCCTCTTCTACGTGATATCGGCCACACAGGTGATCCATGCTGTTCTCTCACCATCTCGTGACCTTGAGCCCCCCAGTGTCAGCCTCACGACCATGTATATAAAGCGGCTCCACTTCGACCCACCATCACAACACTCGCTCTGGTCTTCCTCCTCAGGTCGTACTCAGAGACGCAACATAATATTTTAATTCTACTCAGTAAGAAGTATCCCAAGATGAAGATAACAACTCACTTGTTGTTTGCGGGTAAGTGAAGCTTCATTTTAGATACATATTCAGCTTTACAAAGACCGCACTACTCTGGCGCAGGTAAATAGATACTGCCATCCAATCTAATTACTTCTTCAGTAGCGTTCTCTTACAGTTACCTATCCTGAACGCAGTCCTAAGGCATCCTTCTAACTTTACATCTGCCACTTCACACTACCAGATATCACTGCCACACTAAATTTCTTCAAGTATATACACTGGTGCTTCTTCACTGTCCACCCTCTTACTATTACCTGGCTCCCTCATTCCTTCCTTCCAACAGCCTTTCCGTCCTCACCTCAGAATCACACACCTTTCAGTAATATTTTGTTTTGATGATTTTTTTTAGATTTGGGCTAAACTATAAATCAAATTAAGTCTAAAAGGAAACAAAATCATCAGCAATTTTTTTTTTGCACAGATGAACTTTTTTTATTTAACTTATTTTGGCCGGTAAATAATGCCGTATAGAATTTTACATGAAAAACACAAACAAAATAATCAGTGAACTTACTCAAAGACACTCCCCCCGTGTACCCAGCGCTCAGCAGATGTCAACATGAACACACTACACTGTACTAACTCTCTTCCTCACTCTCATAAACGGGTATTATAAACTCAAGGCAGAGTATCAAGACTTAACCATATATTATCACTGGGAGTTAGTTACTTACTTTATCATCTGGACTAAACAACCTCTCATTAGCGGACTTTACCCTTGTTGGTCCCTATTTGCGGACATTATTTGGAGATCAAGGACCGTCCATTAACTGAGGGGTTATCTTCCTTTACCCACACACACACACACACACACACACACACACAAACACACACACACACACACACACACACACACACACACACACACACACACATCCTCCTAAACTTGCTCGCTATAAAAATCCACTTTGTTGCAAACTCATTAATAACATTATAACAACAACAACCTCCCCACACACATACCTAATGGATAGGGAATCCTGTGTAAGTAGAATAAATTGTGAGGTAAAGATCTAGAATATATCACCTAATGTTGCTCACTGGTTCAATATAATTCTTCTCCTCACCAGCAGTGATCAGGGCCACCTAGCAGTGCGCCTCAACTATTACCTCCAACAAACGGCTTTAATGGCAGCAGGTTAATGGCAATGGGAATGGCAACGGATTAACTAATGGTATTGTCCAATGGAAATGGTTTCACTAATGGTATTGTCAATGGAAATGGTGGATACGCCAATGGATTTAATGGAAATGGTTTTACAAACGGTGTAAATGGAATCGGAAATGGATATACTAATGGGAATGGTCTCTTTGGAAATGGCAATGGTGTTCTTAACGGAAATGGTAACGGATACGCCAATGGTGTAAACGGCAACGGTAATGGTTATTGTCAATGGAAACGGTGTTATTAACGGGAATGGTTATGCCAATGGAAATGGTAATGGATTTCTCAACAGCAACGGTGCTTTTAATGGGAATGGATATGTCAATGGAAATGGGAATGGATTTGTCAATGGCAACGGCGCTGTTAACGGGAACGGGTACTACAACGGCATCGTGGACCCCATCAGCGCCCCTGCTGATGCTATTGAAGGTGGCGGCGTCCCCGGCGTGGACTATCCATCCTGGCTTCTGTCCCTTCACTGGATTCTCCTGCGGCGGACTAATACCCGGATATTACGCTGACACTGCCCGAGGCCGGCTGTCAGGTGAGTCTTATACTGTCCCCGAGGGCCGGCTGTCAGGTGAGTCTTATACTGCCCCGTGGCCGGCTGTCAGGTGAGTCTTTACTGCCCGAGGCCGGCTGTCAGCTGGAGTCTTATACTGCCCCGAGGCCGGCTGTCAGGTGAGTCTTATACTGCCCCGAGGCCGGCTGTCAGCTGATTATACTGCCCCGGGCCGGCTGTCAGGTGAGTCTTATACTGTCATGAGGCCGGTTGTCAACTGAGTCTTATCTGCCCCACCGGGGCCGGCTGTCAGGTAAATTTTATATAATCACTTTGGAACTAACATTATTTCAGTATGTTACAGATAACTGTAGTACCTAAGATAATATATTTAGGTACACATTACCAAAGATTTTATATCCATAATATTAGCGTCAAAAGTTAAGATGAAGTTGAATACTGTAACGTAATCTTGGTAACAGTCTGCACAGGGTCCTTGATGTGTCGCCTCACTAGTAAAGGATCGAGTTTCTGTGGCCTAAAGGTTCTTCACAATCGCTCTCACCTCGCCCTTTACATCCATAAATTGTGTCCAAGAACACATTATCTCTTAGCCCTCGTAATAACATCAAATTATGGTGGTGAGGCGGATTATGTGACTGCGCCAAAAGATAGTGTGTGGTGGCCGAGAGTTGGCTGGGGCGCTGTGTCTAAATACTTGTTCCTCTACACTGGGGATAATTTTCTCTTTACGAAGAGTTGCACCAAATAATCATATCAAGTTCTCACACTTTTTCCACTTATCGAATTATGTTGTCCTCGACAGGTGTTCCACATCTGTCAGGCAGATCTGGAGAACGACTCCTTCCTGTGTCCCAACGGCACCATCTTCAACCAGCAGTTCTTCGTGTGTGACTGGTGGTACTTCGACTGTTCCACCGCCCCACAGTTCTACGGTCTCAACGCTCAGATCGGGTGGTCAGCAGTAATGGCAACGGATACTCAACGGCATCGTCAATGGCATAATCAACGGTAACGGGATTTATGGAGCGAGGAATGGAAACGGGCCATCAATGGTAACGGTTACGTTAACGGAAACGGAGTCATCAATGGCAATGGCTACGTTAACGGAAACAGGTCATCAATGGAAATGGCAACGGCATCGTTAATGGAAATGGGCAACAATGGCAACGGCTACATAAACGGAAACGGAGTCATCAATGGCAATGGCTACGTTAACGGAAACGGAGTCATCAATGGAAATGGCAGCAGCATCGTTAATGGAAATGGAGGCATTAATGGCAATGGCTACGTAAATGAATGGAGTTCTCAATGAAATGGATTTACAAATGGTAATGGCAATGGTCTTATTAATGGCATAAATGGAAACGGCAATGGTATCAACGGCAATGGTTACAGAAACGGAAACGGTAACGGTGCCATCAACGGGCTGTACCAGACTCCCAGCCTGTGAACACTGCTGACCGCACCTCCGTCTCGACTCCTTCAAGAATGTTTACTCTTGTCTGCCAAAGCTTTATGTTTTGTGTCCTCGTAGCTGAGTGATGTTGAGGCTGGAGACCCTTGGTTGATCTTCCTCGAGACTTTAAACTAACAAACCAAAACAAGTGAACTTGACCCTTAATGACTGGTGGCAGTGAAGACTAAGTTGTTTATAATGAGTTCTTGGAAGCTGCCTCAGTGCCTCAGTCCATTATTATACAAACCCAATTAGATCTACGATTATCTCTATGTGTGTATATATCTGTACACCCATACACAATCATTCGGCTATTTATATTTTTATCGTGAATATATATATATATATATATATATATATATATATATATATATATATATATATATATAATATATATATATATATATATATATATATATATATATATATATATATATATATATATATATATATATATATTTTACTTTTGACGAAAGAAACTCACAAATATTATATAAATGTCCTTCTTATGTCCATATTATCTAAATTTGTCAAATTATCCAAATTATGTCACAACTATCTGAAATTGTGAGAAGTCTTGGTATAAGAGTGAAATAGTGACCACTATAGAGAGCTTCTCGCGCGGTGTGGACTTGGTCTCCGGTGTGTTCTAAGGCAGCAAGTGTCCACAGCTTTTAACCAAGTGACTGTTGTGCCTCACCTGCAGTAGAGACTTGTCTTGTGCTCGCACACGCTATGTTTATTATTATATAAACCATATACTTGTTGTATAGCTATAATAAATATTTTATCTTATATATTTACATGTTTTTATACCTATACAGATTATGAGTGATTATTAATATCGATGAACCATGACAACAGGTTTATTATGGTCTAGCTCTATTAACAGTCAATATTTACTTGGCAACGATGATGACTTTATATTGATCACTGCCAGATCAATATAAACACATCCCTAAAAGAAAATTCAGATCGATACGGAACCAACCAAAATGGATGAATAATAGACTCTTAGATCTTCTAGGGAAAAAGAAAGGAGTATATAGAAAAGTTAAGAAAGGCGAAAATCACTTACTTGGTTACTATCAGAACCTAACAAGACAGGTAAAAACAGAAATTAGGAAAGCAAAGAGAAATTATGAAATCAAGGTAGCAAACGAATCGAAAAATAACCCCAAAGCTTTTTATCAACTGTATAAATCAAAGGTTAGAGATACAATAGGTCCCCTAAACTACTAGACAGGAGAAATGACTGATGATGAGTTAGAAATGTGTAGTACGTTAAATAGTCATTTTCGCTCAGTATTCAAATGAAACCCAGCACAGTTTCCAGAAGTTCATAAGGTATATAACGACAGTATAGAAAATATGTTGATGAATAATATTACTAGTAACGATGTGCTAAGTAATTAACAAACTGAAGCCTCATAAATCGCCTGGTCCAGACGAGGTATATGCTAGAATATTAAAAGAATGTAGAGATGAGTTGAGTAATCCATTAGCAGTTTTATTTAATAAGTCATTAGAATCGGGCCTAGTGCCAGAAGCTTGGAAACTTGCAAATGTAGTTCCGATTTTCAAAAGGGTGATAAATCAATAGCATCAAATTACCGTCCCATTAGTCTCACGTCATTCATAGGCAAGTTGCTAGAGTCAATTATTGCTACAAAAATCAGAAGCCACCTTGAAACATTCAACTTAATTCATTCTTCAGCACGGGTTCACCCAGGACGTTCTTGTCTCTCAAATTTGCTTAGCTTTTTCAGAAGTATATGAAGCGGTAGATAATGATAAGTCATATGATATAATTTATTTAGATTTCAGTAAAGCATTCTGATAGAGTCCTCATGAGAGATTGATAAGGAAGGTAGAAGCACATGGAATAGGTGGATCAGTATTAAAATGGATTAGGTCATGGTTAACTGGTAGGAAACAAAGAGTCAGCATAAATGGATTAAAGTCAGACTGGGGTGCGGTCAAAAGCGGAGTTCCCAGGGATCTGTATTAGGCCCTGCTGTTTGTTATATTCATTAATGATCTTGATTTAGGTATAACTAGTAGGATTAGTAAATTTGCAGATGATACCAAAATGGGGAGAGTGATAAATTCAGACAGTGACTTTGAACACCTACAAAGAGATCTAGATACCTTACATGAGTGGTCAGTAGACTGGCAAATGAATTTTAATACTGATAAATGCAAGGTACTACAGATAGGGAAGACGAATACAAACGTTAAGTATAAACTAGGTAACACGGAAATAGAAAACTCAGATTGTGAAAAAGATCTAGGTGTATTTGTTAGCAACGACTTGAAACCTAGAAAACAATGTACTAGCGTTCGCAACAAGGGCAAACAGGATTCTTGGGTTCATATCTAGGAGTGTGAGTAACAGAACTGCTGACGTTATCTTGAAACTTTACCTAGCATTAGTGAGGCCACACATGGATTATGCGGTTCAATTCTGGTGTCCTTATTATAGAATGGACATAGATTCTTTGGAGAGAGTACAAAGAAGAATGACAAAAATGATCCATAATATTAGAAACCTTCCATATGAAGAAAGACTGAAAAGCTTAGGCTTACATTCATTAGAGAGGCGTAGAGATAGGGGAGATATGATAGAGGTGTACAAGTGGGTAAGTGGGATTAGCAAGGGTAAAATGGAAGATGTTCTGAAGCTCAGTAATAACGAAATAACTAGAACAAATGGCTTTAAATTAGATAAATTCCGATTCAGAAAGGATATAGGCAAGCACTGGTTTGGAAATAGAGTTGTGGATATGTGGAATAGACTACCGAGTGCTATAGTAGGATCGGGGACGCTAGGGAGCTTCAAGACGAAGTTGGATAGGCACATGGAAGTGCTGGGATGGGTGTGAAAGGGATCTGCCCTGTATGGGCCAGTCGGCCTCCTGCAGTATCCCACTTTCTTATGTTCTTATGTTATGTTCTTACTGAAAATCGTGACATTATACAGGAGGTTATACGGTGAGGATGCAGCTGCTGTAGGCACTCGCCTATATTACCCCAAACTGGGTTATCAGGTCGGTTCCAATCAGGTTCATCAATGCTCACACGGTTCACTATGAGCAGGACACCCCTGCTGAGAAAATCAACCAAATGAAGGCCACAGGGCGTGGCGCCCAGCAGGCTTCTCATCGAGCCAAAAAATATTACGCACAGTATTATAACCAGAGAGTAAAACCTTTGACAGTGAAAGTGGGAACATTGGTGATGCTAGGGAACGACTTGTCTGAACCGGGACAAAGTAGAAAACTGGGAACTCGTTGGAAGGGACATTTTAGAATTATTGAGAAGAAAGGACCTGTTAGTTACAAGATTAAAGAAGTATTTGATGACTCTGAACCACGTATAGTCCATATTAACAAACTTATGCTGTTCACACCCCCCACAAGAACTAACTTTCCCACCCAGACTCTACTAAGGCTGCCGCCTTTCAATCTATCAGGACCAGATATTTTATGTTTCACGAAATACTGGCAGAAACGATTAAAAGGAATATTAATATAAATTATGTTTATATACATATATGGCAAGCCAAGGTAAATAAATATATGCACATCAGTCATAAAGAAACTAATTGTTCATTGTTAGAAAAATATAAATGTTATAATCTACTAAGGATTCTTATTAGTGTAGAGGCATGGAAGGTAATAGATGAAACATGGCAAAATAAATCCGTTAACAAGAGATGTTTTAAAACCCAACACTTATTTCTTAATCTGTTAAGGGATGTTTTAATACATAAAGGTGTATGGTATCAGACAGTTAGCACGCGAAGGCGTTTATATAATTCGTTCAAACTCTCCTCAGTTGTTGTCTGGATGATAATAACTAATAAAAACGATTCGACACTTTTTTCCTTTAATTTTATGATTTTTATTTCGTTTTTTTCTATCTGCAATCTTGAATCACCTGTAGTGGTCAGGGCATGAAAGATGAGGGAAATTATGTTGTCTCTGTTAACTATAATATACACAACGGAGCCTCACGTCGGGGTTTTAATACCATGAATATTGGCTTGGTTGTGTTTTTTCATGTTATAGACTTCACTTCCCTTATGCCTACGTTTATTGTCTTAGCAAATCCATTTTTTCTTTTTGACGCAAAATGTTCTTAAACCTATTCAATGTATAAATGATGAGAACTACAGTATATAGTTGGAATCGAAGCCCACATTTTAGGTTTGGATACATTTCCAAAGCTTTAGAATATAGTTTGTTTCTAGGAGAACTGTATGTTCCTATATTCATCGTTCTTCCACAAGGAACACAATAGTTCGTCTGTCACCATAGACTAGTTGGGTTGGAAGGACGTGCAAGTGTTCAAAATGCATCAGTGAACTGACAGTGAAGAAGAAATTGCACTATGCCGCTTGAAGAAAGTTATTTTCATTCATACCACATATCAAAATAAGTTCTTTCTGTTTAATATGCCCGGGGTTCCTAAAGGTGAAGGCCTGGTTAGAAAGTTAGGTAAGGTTAGGTTAGGTTTGGTTAGTTAGGTCAGATTCTATTAGGTTCTATAAGCTGTCGTTTCCATTTTCGTGTTTAGCATCATACATATAGTATCTCCAGAAAGTTTGGTCCAGTTCCATAAGTTATTTCCGCTGTTAACCGTGTTCTTCACCTTTACCAAGTGTATTTTTTATATGATCACAAGGAATTTTTAATATGTAAAAATTGATAACTGAGATTTTGTTTGTTTGTATCTTGGTCTAGCATTTTTCTGCAAATCGCCGTGGATATCGGGGAAGGTGCAAGTGTTATGGTAATCTCAACAAATTGTTTAAAGCCATTCAGTAAGATCGTGTAAAAATAATAACAATATTTCAATAATTTCGTAAAGTCGATGAGTGGAATTACTGGTTTCACAATGTTACTGTAACATATATACCACCGGGCAGCTGAACCTCTGTTGATTATGTAAGAAGAAATATCAAAGAACGGCTGCCAACAGTTTCCTTTTTTCCGTAATGTTGTTTATCTCTTCGTCACGAGAACCTCACATAAGTGTAGGTGACAAATGGATTAATAGAAGAGAAATAGTAAACACAGGAACTCCAACAAGGCAGAAATGTCTGGATGAAAGTGGCCGAGATGAACGTCCTAGTTCACGATCTTTGACCCTCTTCTACGTGATATCGGCCACACAGGTGATCCATGCTGTTCCTCTCACCATCTCGTGACCTTGACCCCCCAGTGTCAGCCTCACGACCATGTATATAAAGCGGCTCCACTTCGACCCAGCATCACAACACTCGCTCTGGTCTTCCTCCTCAGGTCGTACTCAGAGACGCAACATAATATTTTAATTCTACTCAGTAAGAAAATATTCCAAGATGAAGGTTGCAACAAACTTTCTATTTGCGGGTAAGTGAAGCTTCATTTTAGATACATATTCAGCTTTACAGGTAAATAGATACTGCCATCCAATCTAATTACTTCTTCAGTAGCGTTCTCTTACAGTTACCTTTCCTGAACGCAGTCCTAAGGCATCCCTCTAACTTTACATCTGCCACTTCACACCACCAGCACCATTACCAGATATCACTGCTACACTATATTTCTTCGTCAAGTATATACCCTGGTGCTTCTTCACTGTCCACCCTCTTACCATTACCTGGCTCCCTCATCCCTTTATTCCACCTGCCTCCACGTCCTCACCTCAGAATCACACACACACCTTTCTGTAATATTTTGTTTGGATAATTTTTTGAAAGTTGAACATGAATATAAATCAAAATAAGTCTTATAATAAAACAAAATTCTTAAGCAATAATCTTTTTACATAGATTAAAAATATTTCACACAAGAGAGAAAAAAAATAGTCAATGAACTTCTCACCCCGACCCTCCCCCCGTGTACCCAGCGCTCAGCAGATGTCAACATGAACACACTACACTGTACTAACTCTCTTCCTCACTCTCATAAACGGGTATTATAAACTCAAGGCAGAGTATCAAGACTTAACCATATATTATCACTGGGTGTTAGTTACTTACTTTATCATCTGGACTAAACAACCTCTCATTAGCGGATTTTACCCTTGTTGGTCCCTATTAGCGGACATTATTTGGAGATCGAGGACCGTCCATTAACTGAGGGTTATCGCTTCCTTTTTACCCACACACACACACACACACACACACACACACACACACACACACACACACACACACACACACACACACACACATCCCTCCCCTAAACTTGTTACTCGCTATAAAAACCCACTTTGTTGCTGAAACTCATTAATAACATTATAACAACAACAACCTCCCCCACACACATACCTAATGCAGATAGGAATCCTGTGTAAGTAGAATAAATTGTGAGAGTAAAGATCTAAGAATATATCACCTAATGTTGCTCACTGGTTCAATATAATTCTTCTTCTCCTCACCAGCAGTGATCGGGGCCACCCTAGCAGTGCGCCTCAACTATTTACCTCCAACAAACGGCTTTAATGGCAACGGAGTTAATGGCAATGGGAATGGCAACGGATTAACTAATGGTATTGCCAATGGAAATGGTTTCACTAATGGTATTGTCAATGGAAATGGTGGATACGCCAATGGATTTAATGGAAATGGTTTTACAAACGGTGTAAATGGAATCGGAAATGGATATACTAATGGGAATGGTCTCTTTGGAAATGGCAATGGTGTTCTTAACGGAAATGGTAACGGATACGCCAATGGTGTAAACGGCAACGGTAATGGATTTATTGTCAATGGAAACGGTGTTATTAACGGGAATGGTTATGCCAATGGAAATGGTAATGGATTTCTCAACGGCAACGGTGCTTTTAATGGGAATGGATATGTCAATGGAAATGGGAATGGATTTGTCAATGGCAACGGCGCTGTTAACGGGAACGGATACTACAACGGCATCGTGGACCCCATCAGCGCCCTTGCTGATGCTATTGGAGGTGGCGGCGTCCCCGGCGTGGACTATCCCATCCTGGCTTCTGTCCCCTTCACTGGATTCTCCTGCGGCGGACTAATACCCGGATATTACGCTGACACTGCCCCCGAGGCCGGCTGTCAGGTGAGTCTTATACTGTCCCCGAGGCCGGCTGTCAGGTGAGTCTTATACTGCCCCCGAGGCCGGCTGTCAGGTGAGTCTTTTACTGCCCCCGAGGCCGGCTGTCAGCTGAGTCTTATACTGCCCCCGAGGCCGGCTGTCAGGTGAGTCTTATACTGCCCCCGAGGCCGGCTGTCAGCTGAGTCTTATACTGCCCCCGAGGCCGGCTGTCAGGTGAGTCTTATACTGTCCTTGAGGCCGGTTGTCAACTGAGTCTTATACTGCCCCACCGAGGCCGGCTGTCAGGTAAATTTTATATAATCACTTTAGGAACTAACATTATTTCAGTATGTTACAGATAACTGTAGTACCTAAGATAATATAATTAGGTACACATTACCAAAGATTTTATATCCACATAATATTAGCGTCAAAAGTTAAGATGAAGTAGAATACTGTAACGTAATCTTGGTAACAGTCTGCACGGGGTCCTTGATGTGTCGCCTCACTAGGTAAAGGGATCGAGTTTCTGTGGCCTAAAGGATTCTTCACAATCGCTCTCACCTCGCCCTTTACATCCATAAATTGTGTCCAAAGAACACATTATCTCTTAGCCCTCGTAATAACATCAAATTATGGTGGTGAGGCGGATTATGTGACTGCGCCAAAAGATAGTGTGTGGTGGCCCGAGAGTTGGCTGAGGGCGCTGTGTCTAAATACTTGTTCCTCTACACTGGGGATAATTTTCTCTTTACGAAGAGTTGCACCAAATAATCATATCAAGTTCTCACACTTTTTCCACTTATCGAATTATGTTGTCCTCGACAGGTGTTCCACATCTGTCAGGCAGATGGCAGGAGCGACTCCTTCCTGTGTCCCAACGGCACCATCTTCAACCAGCAGTTCTTCGTGTGTGACTGGTGGTACAACTTCGACTGTTCCACCGCCCCACAGTTCTACGGTCTCAACGCTCAGATCGGAGTGGTCAACGGTAATGGCAACGGATACTCCAACGGCATCGTCAATGGCATAATCAACGGTAACGGGATTTATGGAGCGAGGAATGGAAACGGAGCCATCAATGGTAACGGTTACGTTAACGGAAACGGAGTCATCAATGGCAATGGCTACGTTAACGGAAACGGAGTCATCAATGGAAATGGCAACGGCATCGTTAATGGAAATGGAGGCAACAATGGCAACGGCTACATAAACGGAAACGGAGTCATCAATGGCAATGGCTACGTTAACGGAAACGGAGTCATCAATGGAAATGGCAACGGCATCGTTAATGGAAATGGAGGCATTAATGGCAATGGCTACGTAAATGGGAATGGAGTTCTCAATGGAAATGGATTTACAAATGGTAATGGCAATGGTCTTATTAATGGCATAAATGGAAACGGCAATGGTATCAACGGCAATGGTTACAGAAACGGAAACGGTAACGGTGCCACCAACGGGCTGTACCAGACGCCCAGCCTGTGAACACTGCTGACCGCACCTCCGTCTCGACTCCTTCAAGAATGTTTACTCCTGTCTGCCAAAGCTTTATGTTGTGTCCTCGTAGCTGAGTGATGTTGAGGCTGGAGACCCTTGGTTGATCTTCCTCGAGAGACTTTAAACTAACCAAACCAAAACAAGTGAACTTGACCCTTAATGACTGGTGGCAGTGAAGACTAAGTTGTTTATAATGAGTTCTTGGAAGCTGCCTCAGTGCCTCAGTCCAGTTATTATACAAACCCAATTAGATCTACGATTATCTCTATGTGTGTATATATCTGTACACCCATACACAATCATTCGGCTATTTATATTTTTATCGTGAATATATATATATATATATATATATATATATATATATATATATATATATATATATATATATATATATATATATATATATATATATATATATATATATATATACATATATATATTTTACTTTTGACGAAGAAACTCACAAATATTATATAAATGTCCTTCTTATGTCCATATTATCTAAATTTGTCAAATTATCCAAATTATGTCCACAACTATCTGAAGAATTGTGAGGAAGTCTTGGTATAAGGAGTGAAATAGTGACCACTATAGAGAGCTTCTCGCGCGGTGTGGACTTGGTCTCCGGTGTGTTCTAAGGCAGCAAGTGTCCACAGCTTTTAACCAAGTGACTGTTGTGCCTCACCTGCAGTAGAGAGCTTGTCTTGGCTGCTCGCACACGCTATGTTTATTATTATATAAACCATATACTTGTTGTATAGCTATAATAAATATTATTTTCATATATATTTACATGTTTTTATACCTATACAGATTATGAGTGATTATTAATATCGATGAAACATGACAACAGGTTTATTATGGTCTAGCTCTATTAACAGTCAATATTTACTTGGCAACGATGATGACTCCCGAGTATATTGATCACTGCCAGATACAGCTGTTTGAACGAATCTTACTGAAAAACGTGACATTATACAGGAGGTGAGGATGCAGCTGCTGTAGGCACACACGCCTATATTACCCCAAACTGGGTTATCAGGTCGGTTCTAATCAGGTTCATCAATGCTCACACGGTTCACTATGGACAGGACACCCCTGCTGAGAAAATCAACCAAATGAAGGCCTCAGGGCGTGGCGCCCAGCAGGCCTCTCATCGAGCCAAAAAATATTACGTTCAGTATTATAACCAGAGAGTATAACCTTTGACAGTGAAAGTGGGAACATTGGTGATGCTAGGGAACGACTTGTCTGAACCGGGACAAAGTAGAAAACTGGGAACTCGTTGGAAGGGACATTTTAGAATTATTGAGAAGAAAGGACCTGTTAGTTACAAGATTAAAGAAGTATTTGATGACTCTGAACCACGTATAGTCCATATTAACAAACTTATGCTGTTCACACCCCCACAAGAACTAACTTTCCCACCCAGACTCTACTAAGGCTGCCGCCTTTCAATCTATCAGGACCAGATATTTTATGTTTCACGAAATACTGGCAGAAAAGATTAAAAGGAATATTAATATAAATTATGTTTATATACATATATGGCAAGCCAAGGTAAATAAATATATGCACATCAGTCATAAAGAAACTTATTGTTCATTGTTAGAAAAATATAAATGTTATAATCTACTAAGGATTCTTATTAGTGTAGAGGCATGGAAGGTAATAGATGAAACATGGCAAAATAAATCCGTTAACAAGAGATGTTTTAAAACCCAACACTTATTTCTTAGTCTGTTAAGGGATGTTTTAATACATAAAGGTGTATGGTATCAGACAGTTAGCACCCGAAGGCGTTTATATAATTCGTTCAAACTCTCCTCAGTTGTTGTCTGGATGATAATAACTAATAAAAACGATTCGACAATTTTTTCCTTTAATTTTATGATTTTTATTTAATTTTTTTTCTATCTGCAATCTTGAATCACCTGTAGTGGTCAGGGCATGAAAGATGAGGGAAATTATGTTGTCTCTGTTAACTATAATATACACGACGGAGCCTCACGTCGGGGTTTTAATACCATGAATATTGGCTTGGTTGTGTTTTTTCATGTTATAGACTTCACTTTCCTTATGCCTACGTTTATTGTCTGAGCAAATCCATTTTTTCTTTTTGGCGCAAAATGTTCTTAAACCTATTCAATGTATAAATGATGAGAACTACAGTATATAGTTGGAATCGAAGCCCACATTTTAGGTTTGGATACATTTCCAAAGCTTTAGAATATAGTTTGTTTCTAAGAGAACTGTATGTTCCTATATTCATCGTTCTTTCACAAGGGACACAAGAGTTCGTCTTTCACCATAGACTAGTTGGGTTGGAAGGACGTGCAATTGTTCAAAATGCATCAGTGAACTGACAGTGTAAAAGAAATTGCACTATGCCGCTTGAAGAAAGTTATTTTCATTCATACCACATATCAAAATAAGTTCTTTCTCTTTAATATGCCCGGGGTTCCTGAAGGTGAAGGCCTGGTTAGAAAGTTAGGTAAGGTTAGGTTAGGTTTGGTTAGTTAGGTCAGATTCTATTAGGTTCTATAAGCTGTCGTTTCCATTTTCGTGTTTAGCATCATACATATAGTATCTCCAGAAAGTTTGGTCCAGTTCCATAAGTTATTTCCGCTGTTAACCGTGTTCTTCACCTTTACCAAGTGTATTTTTTATATGATCACAAGGAATTTTTAATATGTAAAATCCATCACTGAGATTTTGTTTGTTTGTATCTTGGCCTAGCATTTTTCTGGAAGTCGCCGTGGATATCGGGGAAGGTGCAAGTGTTATGGTAGTCTCAACAAATTGTTTAAAGCCATTCAGTAAGATCGTGTAAAAATAATAACAATATTTCAATAATTTCGTGAAGTCGATGAATGGAATTACTGGTTTCACAATGTTACTGTAACATATATACCACCGGCCAGCTGAACCTCTGTTGATTATGTAAGAAATATCAAAGAACGGCTGCCAACAGTTTCCTTTTTTCCGTAATGTTGTTTATCTCTTCGTCACGAGAACCTCACTTAAGTGTAGGTGACAAATGGATTAATAGAAGAGAAATAGTAAACACAGGAACTCCAACCAGGCATAAATGTCTGGATGAAAGTGGCCGAGATGAACGACCTAATTCACGATCTTTGACCCTCTTCTACATGATATCGGCCACACAGGTGATCCATGCTGTTCCTCTCACCATCTCGTGACCTTAAGCCCCCCAGTGTCAGCCTCACGACCATGTATATAAAGCGGCTCCACTTCGACCCACCATCACAACACTCGCTCTGGTCTTCCTCCTCAGGTCGTACTCAGAGACGCAACATAATATTTTAATTCTACTCAGTAAGAAGTATCCCAAGATGAAGATAATAACTCACTTGTTATTTGCGGGTAAGTGAAGCCTTTGAGTGGCAAACACAAAACAAACTTTCCCTTCATTCTCTGTTACTTGTTCTCTGTAACTGCCTTGGCAAGTGTATTCTTTTATGTTGTTCAATCACCATATGACCGATTCGAGATACAACCCAGCACCACACATCACCAGCACCACACACATCACCAGCACCACACATCACCAGCACCACAGCACACACATGACAAGCACCACACATCACCAGCACCACACATCACCAGCACCACACATCACCACACATCACCAGCACCACCACATGACCAGCACACACACACCAGACACAACACATCACCAGCACCACACATCACCAGCACCACACATCACCAGACACAACACATCACCAGCAACACACATCACCAGCACCACACATGACAAGCACCACACATCACCAGACACAACACACCACCAGACACAACACATCACCAGACACCACACATCACCAGACACAACACATCACCAAAAACCATTCCAAAGAACTCAGTCAAACCTACACACACACAACTGGTACCTCTCTCAGCCCCTTCCACCCACTTCCTTCACCTTCCACCCACTTCCTTCACGATGTTCACCTCACTCCCCTTAACATTCTATCTACGCCATATTTGTTTCCTCTCATTTACTTCATACATTCTCACCTCAGTTGCCTCACTCTCCAACAGCGCCTTTAAACCTCCACAATATTTTCTTTTGCTCATGTTTCTATCATTCTTTAGGTCTTAGTTATCCAGTAAAATCCTCTCAAACTCATTATTCCTGTGGTTAACTTTATCTTATATTCCGTTTGTCTTTTGTTTCTTGGCGCTATTTTCATCTTCATTTTGTTATGTACTGTATTTATTACTACTTGTATCTCTCTTATCTTTAGTTGATATTCATGTAACCTTTATTCATAGAACCTTGACCATTTATTATTGTTATTTTTTATTTTATTCGTATTTTCACACACCTCAGCTCCTCTTTGTTTTGTCCATTAATAATCTGCGACTCTCTCTCTCTCTCTCTCTCTCTCTCTCTCTCTCTCTCTCTCTCACCTTATGTTGCTCACCGGTTCAATATAATTCTTCTTCTCCTCACCAGCAGTGATCGGGGCCACCCTAGCAGTGCGCCTCAACTATTTACCTCCAACAAACGGCTTTAATGGCAACGGAGTTAATGGCAATGGGAATGGCAACGGATTTACTAATGGTATTGTCAATGGAAATGGTTTCACTAATGGTATTGTCAATGGAAATGGTGGATACGCCAATGGATTTAATGGAAATGGTTTTACAAACGGTGTAAACGGAATTGGAAATGGGAATGGTGTCTTTGGAAATGGTAATGGTGTTCTTAACGGAAATGGTAACGGATACGCCAATGGTGTAAACGGGAATGGTAATGGTCTTATTGTCAATGGGAATGGTGTTATTAACGGGAATGGTTATGCCAATGGAAATGGTAATGGATTTGTCAACGGCAACGGTGCTGTTAACGGAAACGGATATGCCAATGGAAATGGTAATGGGTTCGTCAACGGCAACGGAGCTGTTAACGGAAACGGATATGCCAATGGAAATGGTAATGGGTTCGTCAACGGCAACGGTGCTGTTAACGGGAACGGTTATACCAATGGAAATGGTAATGGTTTAGTCAACGGCAACGGTGCTGTTAACGGGAACGGTTATACCAATGGAAATGGTAATGGATTTGTCAACGGCAACGGCGCTGTTAACGGGAACGGGTACTACAACGGCATCGTGGACCCCATCAGCGCCCTTGCTGATGCTATTGGAGGTGGCGGCGTCCCCGGCGTGGACTATCCCATCCTGGCTTCTGTCCCCTTCACTGGATTCTCCTGCGGCGGACTAATACCCGGATACTACGCTGACATTGCCCCCGAGGCCGGCTGTCAGGTGAGTCTTATACTGCCCCCAAGGCCGGCTGTCAGCTGAGTCTTATACTGCCCCCGAGGCCGGCTGTCAACTGAGTCTTATACTGCCCCGAGATCGGCTGTCAGGTGAGTCTTAGGCCATTCCCTGAGGCCGGCTGTCAGCTGAGTCTTATATCGTTCCCCCGAGGCCGGCTGTCAGCGAGCTTACTACCCCCGAGGTCGCTGTCAGGTGAGTCTTATAATCGCCCCCCTGAGGCCGAAGCTGTCAGCTGAGTCCAGGTTTCCGCCCTGAGGCCGGCTGTCAGCTGAGTCTTATACTGCCCTGGAGGCTGGCTGCTGTCAGCTGAGTCTTATACTGCCCCGAGGCCAGCTGTCAGCTGAGTCTCTAGTGTCGCCCCCTGAGTGCAGTAGCTGTCAGGCTGAGTCTTATACTGCCCCCGAGGCCGGCTGTCAGGTGAGTCTTATACTGCCCCCGAGGCCGGCTGTCAGCTGAGTCTTATACTGCCCCCGAGGCCGGCTGTCAGCTGAGTCTTATACTGCCCCCGAGGCCGGCTGTCAGCTGAGTCTTATACTGCCCCCGAGACCGCTGTCAGGTGAGTCTAATACTGCCGTATTTTATACTTGTCTGTTTCTAGTTAATTGTATAAAAGCTGGAGATGGTTCAGCCACTAGTCTTTCCTCTCAGTGTCGTGTTCGTCTGTTGTGCTTGAACACGTTGTCATTTTTTACCTTTTAAACTACAGTATTTAACTTATATTAATATCTTGGTGTCTGTTATGGCTGTGTTCTATTGACAGGTGTTCCACATCTATCATTAGGATTAATTTACTTCCCTAATAATAATGTTGTCCTCGACAGGTGTTTCACATCTGTCAGGCAGATGGTAGGAGCGACTCCTTCCTGTGTCCCAACGGCACCATCTTCAACCAGCAGTTCTTCGTGTGTGACTGGTGGTACAACTTCGACTGTTCCACCGCCCCACAGTTCTACGACCTCAACGCTCAGATCGGAGTGGTCAACGGTAATGGCAACGGATACTCCAACGGCATCGTCAATGGCATAATCAACGGTAACGGGATTTATGGAACGAGGAATGGAAACGGAGTCATTAATGGTAACGGTTACGTTAATGGAAACGGAGTGATTAATGGTAACGGTAACGGCTACGTTAATGGAAATGGAGTTATCAATGGCAACGGCAATGGATATGTCAACGGCATTGTAAACGGTAATGGAGCTGTCAATGGAAATGGATTCACCAATGGTAACGGTTTTATCAACGGCATTAATGGAAACGGCAATGGGATCAATGGCAACGGAAACGGAAACGGTAACGGTGCCATCAACGGGCTGTACCAGACTCCCAGCCTGTGAACACTGCTGACCGCACCTCCGTCTCGACTCCTTCAAGAATGTTTACTCTTGTCTGCCAAAGCTTTATGTTGCGTCCTCGTAGCTGAGTGATGTTGAGGCTGGAGACCCTTGGTTGATCTTCCTCGAGAGACTTTAAACTAACCAAACCAAAACAGGTGAACTTGACCCTTAATGACTGATGGCAAGTGAATTCTACTTACATGATTGAGGAAAATGATTATGTTGTTTATTATTTGGTTTATTCTTGAGGTGAATGTGTCCAGCCATTACCAGTCAGCCAACGCCGGGATAAGCAATTATATTTTATTTATTTATTAGTTTTACGGTTTGTGAAAATGCTTAATAAATTATTCTTGGTTAAGTACAATGTTTATAATACCCTAGAATAGTTACGAATGTTTATTTTATTAATTATCGGAAGACTTTATTACCTGATAGATGCTAAAGTATGAAGGATATGTAACAATAGTTTATATTACTTGGAAAAATTATATCCAGTTGAGAGAGAATATTGAGGTGTCTTCTACATAGTGAGGGTCTTCTAGTAAGTGAAGGTCTTCTAGTAAGTGAAGGTCTTCTAGTGAGTGAGGGTCTTCTACGTAAGTGAGGGTCTTCTAGTAAGTGAGGGTATTCTAGTAAGTGAGGGTCTTCTAGTAAGTGAGGGTATTCTAGTAAGTGAGGGTCTTCTAGTAAGTGGAGGTCTTCGTAGTGAGGGTCTTCTAGTAAGTGAGCTTCTAGTAAGTGAGGTCTTCCTAGTAAGTGAAGGTCTTCTAGTAAGTGAGGGTCTTCTAGTAAGTGAGGTCTTCTAGTAAGTGAGGTCTTCCTAGTAAGTGAGGTCTTCTAGTAAGTGAGGGTCTTCTAGTAAGTGGGCTCAGTGTAGTCTTGGGGTTAGTAGGAGGTCTTCTAGTGGGTCTTAGTAAGTGAAGGTCTTCTAGTAAGTGAGGATCTTCTAGTAAGTGAGGTCTTTAGGAGGTCTTCTAGTAAGTGAGGTCTCTAGTAAGTGAGGTCTAAGTGAGGGTCTTCTAGTAAGTGAGGATCTTCTAGTAAGTGAAGGTCTTCTAGTAAGTAGGGTCTTCTAGTAGTGAGGGTCTTCTAGTAAGTGAGGTCTTCTAGTAAGTGAGGGTCTTCTAGTAGTGAGGGTCTTCTAGTAAGTGGGTCTTCTAGTAAGTGGTCTTCTAGTAAGTGAGATCTTCTAGTAAGTGAGGGTCTTCTAGTAAGTGAGGGTCTTCTAGTAAGTGAGGTCTTCTAGAGTGAGGATCTTCTAGTAAGTGGGGTCTTCTAGTAAGTGAGGGTCTTCTAGTAAGTGAGGGTCTTCTAGTAAGTGAGGTCTTCTAGTAAGTGAGGGTCTTCTAGTAAGTGAGGGTCTTCTAGTAAGTGAGGGTCTTCTAGTAAGTGAGGTCTTCTAGTAAGTGAGGGTCTTCTAGTAAGTGAGGGTCTTCAAGTAGTGAAGGTCTTTAGAGTGAGAGGTCTTTAGTAAGTGAAGGTCTTCTAGTAAGTGAGGGTCTTCTTGTGAGAGTGAGATCTTCTAGTAAGTGAAGGTCTAGTAAGTGAGGGTCTTCTAGTAAGTGAAGGGTCTTCTAGTAAGTGAGGGTCTTCTAGTAAGTGAGGGTCTTCTAGTAAGTGAGGGTCTTCTAGTAGTGAAAGTTTCTAATGGGTCTTCTAGTAAGTGAGATCTTCTAGTAGTGTCTTCTAGTGATGAGTCTTCTGTAGAGGATCTTCTAGTAGTGAGGATCTTCTAGTAAGTGAGGTCTTCTAAGTGAGGGTCTTCTAGTAAGTAGGGTCTTCTAGTAGTAGGAGGTTTCTAGTAAGTGAGGTCTTCTAGTAGTGAGGATCTTCTAGTAAGTGAGGGTCTTCTAGTAAGTGAGGGTCTTCTAGTAAGTGAGGGTCTTCTAGTAAGTGAGGGTCTTCTAGTAAGTGAGGGTCTTCTAGTAAGTGAGGGTCTTCTAGTAAGTGAAGGTCCTAGTAAGTGAGATGGTCTTCTAGTAAGTGAGGTCTTTAAGTGAAGGGTCTTCTAGTAAGTGAGGATCTTCTAGTGGTGAGATCTTCTAGTAAGTGAGGGTCTCTAGTAAGTGAGGTCTTCTAGTAAGTGAGGTCTTCTAGTAAGTGAAGGTCTTCTAGTAGTGAAGGTCTTCTAGTAAGTGAGGATCTTCTAGTAAGTAGGGTCTTCTAGTAAGTGAGGGTCTTTAGTAAGTGAGGGTCTTCTAGTAAGTGAAGGTCTTCTAGTAAGTGAAGGTCTTCTAGTGGTAGAGGTCTTCTATGGTAGGGGTCTTCTAGTAAGTGAAGGTCTTCTAGTAGTGAAGGTCTTCTAGTAAGTGAGGGTCTTCCTAGTAAGTGAGGGTCTTCTAGTAGTGAGGGTCTTCTAGTAAGTGAAGGTCTTCTAGTAAGTGAGGATCTTCTAGTAAGTGAGGTCTTCTAGTAAGTGAGGTCTTCAGAAGTGGAGGGTCTTCTAGTAAGTGAGGTCTTCTAGACAAGTGAAGGTCTTCGAGTGAATTAAGTGAGGGTCCTAAGTAGGTGTAGTAGGCGGTCTTCTAGTAAGTGAAGGTCTTCTAGTAAGTGAAGGTCTTCTAGTAAGTGAGGTCTTCTAGTAAGTGAAGGTCTTCTAGTAAGTGAGGGTCTTCCTGTAAGTAGGGGTCTTCTAGTAGTAGGGATCTTCTATGGTGAGGGTCTTCTAGTAGTGAGTCTAATGGGGTCTTCTAGCAAGTGAGGTCTTCTAGTAAGTGAGGTCTTCTAGTAAGTGAGGGTCTTCTAGTAAGTAAGGTCTTCTAGTAAGTGAAGGTCTTCTAGTAAGTGAAGTCCTTCTAGTAAGTGAGGATTCTATAGTAGGGATCACTAGTAATGAGGTCTTCTAGTAAGTGAGGGTCTTCTAGTAAGTGAGGGTCTTCTAGTAGTGAGGTCTCTATGAGTGAGGGTCTCTAGTAAGTGAATCTTCTAGTAGTGAGGGTCTTCTAAGTGAGTGCTAGTAAGTGAAGGTCTTCCTAGTAAGTGAAGGTCTTCAAAGTGAGGTCTTCTAATGGAGGGTCTTCTAATTGAGGTCTTCTAGTAGTGAAGGTCTTCTAGTAAGTGAGGGTCTTCTAGTAAAGTGAGGGTCTCTTCTAGTAGTGAGGGTCTTCTAGTAAGTGAGGTCTTCTAGTAAGTGGGGGTCTTCTAGTAAGTGAGGGTCTTTAGTAAGTGAGGGTCTTCTAGTAAGTGAGGGTCTTCTAGTAAGTGAAGGTCTTCTAGTAAGTGAGGTCTTCTAGTAAGTGAGGGTCTTCTAGTAAGTGAGTCTTCTAGTAAGTGAGGGTCTTCTAGTAAGTGAAGGGTCTTCCTAGTAAGTGAGTCTTCTATAGGTCTCTAGTAAGTGAGGGTCTTAGTAGGATCTCTTAGTGAGGTCTCTAGTAAGTGAGGGTCTTCTAGTAAGTGAGGATCTTCTAGTAAGTGAGGTCTTCTAGTAAGTGAAGGTCTTCTAGTAAGTGAGATCTTCTAGTGAGTGAGGGTCTTCTAGAAGTGAGGTCTTCTAGTAGGTCTTATGTGTCTTCAAGTGAGGTCTTCTAGTAAGTGAGGTCTTAGTGGGTCTTCAGTAGTGAAGGTCTCTAGTAAGTGAGATCTTCTAGTAAGTGAGGGTCTTCTAGTAAGTGAGGTCTTCTAGTAAGTGAGGTCTTCTAGTAAGTGAGGATCTTCTAGTAAGTGAGGTCTTCTAGAAGTGAGGGTCTTCTAGTAGTGAGGTCTTCTAGTAAGTGAGGGTCTTCTAGTAAGTGAAGGTCTTCTAGTAAGTGAGGGTCTTCTAGTAAGTGAGGTCTTCTAGTAAGTGAGGTCTTCTAGTAAGTGAGGGTCTTCTAGTAAGTGAGGATCTTCTAGTAAGTGAGGTCTTCCAGAAGTGAGGATCTTCTAGTAAGTGAAGGTCTTCTGTAAGTGAGGGTCTTCTAGTAAGTGAAGGTCTTTGAAGGGAAGGTCTTCCATACTGGGGAGATAAGGAGATAAAGAGGAGAAACTAAGTAATGTTAAACAGTCGAGAAATGAGATGAAGTCAACCCAAAAGTTGCCTGCTGACTGACTTACTGATACACCCCCTGACCAATCCTCCCAGTCATACCTCTTATCCCAGAAAGTCTTTGGCATAACCGTGGCGTTTACGTGAGACTCGATTAGATTTTTCATTGGATCTTCTTACCTTAGAGTCGATCAATACAGGAGGTTGTCTGTCAATGTTTCTTCGTATTATCATCTATTATCGACTCAAGGATCTCATACAGTGAAGCGGTGATTTCTTTCCTGTTGTTGGGTAAATTATTTTGATTTCTGGGTTTTGTCGTCAGGTGATTAAAATATTATGCAAAATGAAGTTGATTTGTTATTTTACTCCCTCGGTGACAACAGTGACAACATACAGGAGGCGCAGAAAAGTATCACTAGTAAAAAAAAATAAAGATAGACATTTTATTTTGTTTCTGGTGTAATTATAGATGAGGTGTAATTATTTTAAGTACACCATCAAGCAGAACATGAAACCGATACGAATGAGTCTAAAGGTTCGAAGTAACAGACTTAAGTTCATACATCTGAAGCAGGCAGTGCAGCAGGGAGAGTTAACAAACTTTGGGTGAAACTGTACAATATATACTGAGGAGAGGAGTGGTTGCCCTAAGGCAATTGGTGAGCCATTTAGTCGACCACCACAAGTGACTCAAAGTTAATAAGCCAAGTAAACATGTCTCGAGATGACTTTAAGATGTGTCCTTAAAACATTCTAAATTCTAATTCTAAAATAAATAATAGAAATAAACCTGCCAGAGTGTTTATACTGTGGTACACCTTCTTAGAAATGACCAGTGGCAATATCATCTTACTTAGGATAAAAGACACTGTTTTGTTCGGTCATTTTAATCGATAAAACAGCGGAATTTGGGAAACTGAAACAGCAAGACTCTTAGTGATATTCTCCAGGTGTTGAATACGTGGCAGCTTCTTGTCCATCAGTGACTAGTTTATTTCACCGTAGACAAACTATTGCTACAACACCTTATGGGTCTCGCTGATGGCATGACTCCACACAACAAATAATTCTCTTCGTTAACTGTAAGTAATAAAGACCTCTCTCTCTCTCTCTCTCTCTCTCTCTCTCTCTCTCTCTCTCTCTCTGTAAAGTGGACGTCCCTGACCTTCCCACAGCTCTGACGTCAGTATCTGTGTTTAGTTTCTCCGGTGGATGAGTAAGAGTGAGACTTCAAACCTACTGCGCCACGTGGCCTCCATCACCCGAAGACAAATACTGACTTCGTGTGAAAAGAGAAACGATGAATGTTGAGTCCCTGAGACCACCATCATCACTATAACAACAGCTTACACCATCAACACCACCACCATCACCATAACAACCACCACAACCACCGCTACCACAACACCACCACCAACACAGCAAATACCGCCACCACAACAGCTACCACCAACACCACAACAACCACCATAAACAACAACCACCACCACCACTACCTGGAGGATCACACGCATCATCAAACAAATTACAATCGTTCACAAGTGTCTGGGAACTGAACCTTAACCATCGTTCACTTCTATGAGATTAAAAGGAAGAATATCTTAAGTAGCGAATCATAAAGCACAAAAAGCAGAAGAAAACGATCATAAAGCACAGTAAAGAGAAGAAAACGATCATAAAGCACAGTAAAGGAAGAAAACGATCTAAAGCACAGTAAAGCAGAAAACGATCATAAGTAGCAGAAAGAACGTCATAAAGCACAGTAAAGCAGAAGAAAACGATCATAAGCACAGTAAAGCAGAAAAAAACGATCATAAAGCACAGTAAAGGAGAAAACGATCATAAAGCACAGTAAAGCAGAAGAAAACGATCATAAAGCACAGTAAAGAAGAAAAAACATGTGCAAAAGCACAGTAAAGCAGAAGAAAACGATCATAAGCACAGTAAAGCAGAAGAAAACGATCATAGCACAAGTAAAGCAGAAGAAAACGATCATAAAGCACAGTAAAGCAGAAGAAAACGATCATAAAGCACAGTAAAGAAGAAGAAAACGATCATAAAGCACAGTAAAGCAGAAGAAAACGATCATAAAGCACAGTGAAGCAGAAAACGATCATAAAGTACAGTAAAGCAGAAGAAAACGATCATAAAGCCAGTAAAGCGAAGAAACGATCATAAAGCATAAAGAGAAGAAAACGATCATAAGCATAAAGCAGAAAGAAACGATCATAAAGCACAGTAAAGAAGAAAACGATCATAAAGCACAGTAAAGAAAGAAAACGATCATAAAGCACAGTAAAGCGAAGAAAACGATCATAAAGCACAGTAAAGGAGGAAAACGATCATAAAGCACGGTAAAGCGAAGAAAACGATAAAGCACATAAAGAGAGAAAAGCATAAACAGTAAAGCAGAAGAAACGATCATAAAGCACAGTAAAGCGAAAACGATCAAAAGAGCAAAAGGAAACATTAAAAGCACAGTAAAGAAGAAAACGATCATAAAGCACAGTAAACGAAGAAAACGATCATAAAGCACAGTAAAGCGAAGAAACGATCATAAAGCAGAAAAGCGAAGAAAACGATCATAAAGCACAGTAAAGGAGAAGAAAACGATCATAAAAGCACAGTAAAGCAGAAGAAAACGATCATAAAGACAGGAAGAAACGATGCCGTAAAGGAGGGAGCATAAAGAGAAGAAACGATTAGAGTAAAGCAGGAAAACGATCATAAGCACAGTAAAAGCAGAGAAAAACGATCATAAGCACAGTAAAGAAGAAGAAAACGATTAAGCACAGTAAAGAAGAAAAACGATCATAAGTAAAGCAGAAGAAACGATCATAAAGCATAAAAGCAGAAGAAAACGATCATAAAGAGTAAAGAGAAGAAACGATCTAAAGCACAGTAAAGAAGAAGACGATATGCAGTAAAGAGGTAAAGCACAGTAAAGCAGAAGAAAACGATCATAAAGCACAGTAAAGAAGAAGAAACGATCATAAAGCACAGTAAAGCAGAAGAAAAACGATCATAAAGCACAGTAAGCAGAAGAAAACGATCATAAAGCACAGTAAAGCAGAAGAGATCATAAAGCACAGTAAAGCAGAAGAAAACGATCATAAAGCACACAAAGCAGAAGAAAACGATCATAAAGACAGTAAAGCAGAAGAAAACGATCAGAAAGCACAGTAAAGAAGAAGAAAACGATCATAAAGCACAGTAAAGCAGAAGAAACGATCATAGCACAGAAGCAGAAGAAACGATCATAAAGCCAGTAAAGCAGAAGAAAACGATCTAAAGGCTAATAAAGCAGAAGAAAACGATTAAGCACAGTAAAGAGAGAAACGATTAAGCACAGTAAAGCAGAAGAAAACGATCATAAAGGCCAGTAAAGCAGAAGAAAACGATCATAAGCACAGTAAACAGAAGAAACGATCATAAAAAGGTAAAGAAGAAAACGATCATAAAGCACATAAAGCAGAAGAAAACGATCATAAAGTACAGTAAAGCAGAAACGATCATAAAGCACAAAAAGCAGAAGAAAACGATCATAAAGCAGTAAAGAAGAAGAAAACATCATAAAGCACAGTAAAGCAGAAGAAAACGATCATAAAGCACAGTAAAGCAGAAGAAAACGATCATAAAGCACAGTAAAAGAGAAGAAAAATGATCATAAAGCACAGTAAAGCAGAAGAAACGATAATAAAGCACAGTACAGAAGAAACGATCATAAAGCAGGAAAGAAAAACGACTAAAAGCACAGTAAAGCAGAAGAAAACGATCATAAAGCACAGTAAAGCAGAAGAAACGATCAAAAAGAAGAAAACGATATAAAGAAAAGCAGAAGAAAACGATCATAAAGCAAAAAGGAAGAAAAGATCATAAGCACAGTAAAGCAGAAGAAACGATCATAAAGCCGTAAAGAGAAGAAAAACAAAAAGCAAAAGATCATAAAGCACAGTAAAGCAGAAGAAAGATCAGCAGGTAAAGGAAGAAAACGATCATAAAGCACAGTAAAGCAGAAGAAAAGATTATAAAGCACAGAGTAAAGAGAAGAAAGATCATAAAGAGAAGAGAAACGATTAAAGCAAAGAGAAAAGATCATAAAGCACAGTAAAGCAGAAGAAAACGATCATAAAGCACAGTAAAGCAGAAGAAAACGATCATAAAGCACAGTAAAGCAGAAGAAAACGATCATAAAGCACAGTAAAGCAGAAGAAAACGATCATAAAGCACAGTAAAGCAGAAGAAAACGATCATAAAGCACAGTAAAGCAGAAGAAAACGATCATAAAGCACAGTAAAGCAGAAGAAAACGATCATAAAGCACAGTAAAGCAGAAGAAAACGATCATAAAGCACAGTAAAGCAGAAGAAAACGATCATAAAGCACAGTAAAGGAGAAGAAAACGATCATAAAGCACAGTAAAGCAGAAGAAAACGATCATAAAACCACAAATCTATGAAGTTAAGTGAGAAATATCATCTTTCCTTATTGTAGATATAAAACAAATGAACGATATAGGGACTGACATATACGAACCGAGGGCGGGAAAATAACCTTATTGACTCACATAAGACGAACATATTTGTGACTGATATTTTTTCTTCTATAAACTGTAAATATTTTGTCTTTGTATTTATCTTTAAGTATTGAGCTACGAAAGGTTTATAGAATGTTTACCTGAGTTGTCATTATGGAACCTGTCGAATTATTTAAAATTGTAATATCCGGGAAACTAATTACAGAATATATGATTGGCCAGTGGTGTTCTAACTCATGACCTCTGACCTGACCTTTGATGTTGTGTAGTTTGTGCTTAATACCGGGCACGCAGATGATCCGACCTTGAACCTTGAACCCTTACCCCCCCCCCCCCACCTCCCCTCTGAGTGTCTACCTGACGATCGTGTATAAAAGGCAGCGGCAGACCGACTCAGCATCACAACTCTCACTCTCTCATCTTCACTGATACTTATTTAATCTACTGAGTGGAATCCAACACCCCCAAGACACCAGTTAATTCAATCGTCTATAATGAAGATCACGACCGATTCATCTATAGTTTTTGGACTCGAACTAGGAAACGCTATCGCTATTCTTCAGATCATTTTTATGTTCCTGTTTTTACTCATTTTCTTTGGTTTATTTGTCTATTTCGCCCGTTATATTTTGGTTGGACGATATATACTGAAGTGTTCCTCCCAGGATGTTGTGGACTGTAAGGAGGGCACCAGCGAGGGCAAGAATTAGCCAATAACCTAAGAAACTCGCGCTGCTGATACGACCACGCCTCCAGCCACCATCTTGACTACGTATGATTATTGAAAAGTCTGAAAATCGAAAACTTAAATAGTCAGCAGACGAGGATAAGTAAGTGATCAGCAGGTGACGAGAAGCAAGTGATCAGCAGGTGACGAGAAGTAAGTGATCAGCAGGTGACGAGAAGCAAGTGATCAGCAGGTGACGAGAAGCAAGTGATCAGCAGGTGACGAGAAGTAAGTGATCAGCAGGTGACGAGAAGCAAGTGATCAGCAGGTGACGACAAGTAAGTGATCAGCAGGTGACGAGAAGCAAGTGATCAGCAGGTGACGACAAGTAAGTGATCAGCAGGTGACGATCAAGTAAGTGATCAGCAGGTGACGAGAAGCAAGTGATCAGCAGGTGACGAGAAGCAAGTGATCAGCAGGTGACGAGAAGCAAGTGATCAGCAGGTGACGAGAAGCAAGTGATCAGCAGGTGACGACAAGTGCAAGTGATCAGCAGGTGACGAGAAGCAAGTGATCAGCAGGTGACGAAGCAAGTGATCAGCAGGTGACGACAAGTAAGTGATCAGCAGGTGACGACAAGTAAGTGATCAGCAGGTGACGAAGCAAGTGTGATCAGCAGGTGACGACAAGTAAGTGATCAGCAGGTGACGCAAGTGATCAGCAAGAAGCGATCAGCAGGTGACGACAAGCAAGTGATCAGCAGACGCAAGGATGACGAGGACAAGCAAGTGATCAGCAGACGAGGACAAGCAAGTGATCAGCAGACGAGGACAAGCAAGTGATCAGCAGACGAGGACAAGCAAGTGATCAGCAGACGAGGACAAGCAAGTGATCAGCAGACGAGAACAAGCAAGTGATCAGCAGACAAGAACAAGCAAGTGATCAGCAGACAAGAAAAAGCAAGTGATCAGCAGACGAGGACAAGCAAGTGATCAGCAGACGAGGACAAGCAAATGATCAGCAGAAAAGAACAAGCAAGTGATCAGCAGACAAGAAAAAGCTAGTGATCAGCAGACAAGAACAAGCAAGTGATCAGCAGACGAGGACAAGCAAATGGAAGTGTGTCACCCTTCACTCTCGCCCCATGCTGTAAGTTACCCGTTCTTGTAGTTCGTATGTGTGTTTATATAACCATACACATATACAAACTCACATTACACATACAAACTCACATACACACATACAAACTCACATACACACATACAAACTCACATCACATACAAACTATTACAAACTCACATACACACATACAAACTCACATACACACATACAAACTCACATACACATATACAAACTCACATACACACATACAAACCCACATATACACATAGTTGATTAAGCTCTAACCTCTTCACTACGGGATGCGAGTTTTAAAGATTCTATTTGGCTAATGATAAACGGTCTTACCCAGCGCAACTATGACGTTTTTACCATATAGGGTAGTTATTTGTTTTTGTGTGTTTATTCCTATATGTATGGTCAAATTTGTTCTGTAAGTTACGTATTATATGTATTTTATATCTAATTTCTATATAATCGTGTATGGCCAGCGAGAAGTTGTCAAAAATAAGAAATAAGTTTAATTGAGAAAAATAAAGACAACCGCCATCTATTGTTAGTGAAACGAACTATGTGTCGCCGCGTCGGAAATTTCGTGTTATTCCTCATTTAATTCAGGAAAGTACATGACCGCGCCATCTATTGATACTGAACTGAACTATAAAGTCTCAACACTAGCTCATTAGGTAGAGTTGTGGTGTCAGCCATCTTTATTATACCGATGATTTATATGTTATAGATAGATACATGTATGTGTATATGCTCCGTCGTAAAGAAAGTAAAATTCTCTGAGTTAATAAATATGTATATATGCTCCGGTTTGAGGGAGGTGCATATGCTCTTGAGGGTTAGGGAGGGGGAGACTTTCATAGAGACACCGACGGGACTACAGGCGACCACAAAGACGGTGTAAGGAAAAGGAGTGGGTCCGACGTCCGCGTGAACGACTGGGGGCATCACGTTGACTCACTGATAAGGGAGGGACACCAACGTCATCACAGGAGTGGAAAAAAAACGTAACGTTCCTTTAAAACTGTCGTGGGATGCGAAGGACTCCAGACTTAGCTGATAAATAAAACGATCATCGATGAATATGATAACTTGGACGTACCGAAGATATGGTGTGTTAAAGTCCCCCGAGGAGCTGTTTTAACTCGCACCTACCTGGAAAAGGAAAAGAAAATGTCCAGTTGAGATTACCTGCCGTCTATCCCACACACATACACCTATATAATTATTCACACTTAACTCACAGGAACAACTAAAACAGAACCAATGATCTTAAGCATTAGTTTATGGCAAATGGATGACTAAGAGAACTTGTTCAATATGTCAAGAACACAACAGTAGTATAGTTACCTTGTGCTGGTGGTCGCGGGAACCCTGGTGCCGTCTTGACAATTTTATGACACCTCATGGCACTTGACGACACCTTACTGTATTCCATGACACACTTTACACCTTGCGTTAGTTCAAGATGCTTTACGACACTTTATGACATTAATGACGCTTTATGACACTTTGGGATTCTTTAAAGTATTAATCTCACTTTATTGACACTTTGCAACATCTGTGGCACTTTCCGACTCTTTGGGAGACTTTTGAAAACCTTACGACACTTTTCGACACCTTATGGCACTATCATATTCTGCTTGGACACTTTATAACTATACGAGACTTTATGACACTTTATGCCACTTTACAAACCTATAAGCATTTTACAGCACTTTAGGCCACTGACACTTTAGAACACTTTGACACCTTAGGAAACTTATTAGACCTAATGACACTTAAAATCACTTAATAAAACTTTTAGCTATTACAAAAATCATTGTGACATGACACTTTACGGCACTCTAACACCTTATGCCACTTTACGACACTTTATACTATTATGACACGTATTGGGTTTTTTTGGCGCCCACACTTACTTTGTGACACTTAAATGTCTTCATGACACAAACACTTCACATCACTTATAAAACTTCATAACATAAACACTTTATAACACTTATAAACACTTTATACTACATACGAGCTCTTTATGATATATGTGATCACTTTAAAATACTTATGAAAACTTTACGGCACTTTTGAAACTTGTAGACACGTATAACTACTTCACGTCACTTACAAACACTTTATGACACTTACAAACACTTTACACAGACGAACACTTTATGATACTTTTCAAACTTCGTCAATTTCAGTCATTGGATTATTTTGTCCACACGGTTAGCACCAGAAAAAAATAAATAAATTAAACCAAAATTTGTGGTGCAGAGGCTTATAAAACCATGATCCTGAGTACGTAAAATGGAAGTGTTATATGCCAACGTAAAATGGAAGTGTTATATGCCAACGTAAAATGGAAGTGTTATATGTCAATAATTTACTTCGTATAATGGCTCGTGTTTGGATGACTAAAAAAGTCTGATGTATCGAAAAGCTGTTTCTCAACCCTGAAAACACTGACGTCATCGATGTCTGACACTAAAGCTACCAACAGACTCCGCACATCTGTCTGGTATATCGTGTTGTTTAATAATATTTTAAACTAACTGCACTCAAACCCAAGAAAGTTAATCACCTTAAAGAAATTGGTTTGTCTGTAGTCTGTCTTTGGTTTCCTCGCGGTCTGGGTCGTTCGTCATGGGACAACGCACACGTCTTCGAAACCGTTGACTTTTGGAATAGGAAAATAATTTAAAATATTATATCGTTATTTGTTATGTTTAATGCAGATTTATCATATTTCTATTTATTTCCAGTTTGTTTGTTTGTTTGTTTGTTATTTTTATGAAACAAATAAAACTTGATAAACAATATGTACATTCGGATATTTCTTGTCACCAATTAACTGACACACACTTTGAGACATCGATGACGTAAGAGACTCCAGGGTTCAGGAACAGGTTTACGATACATCAAACTCAACCATTCAAAAACGATACGAACTAGAATTTTGACATATAATATTGTGTAAATACATTGCTATATATTTTACAATTATAACAGATAAATATAAAGATCTACAAAGCTATATGTGGGGAGAAACGAATGATTATAACTCGACCAAAAGTCTCTTATACTATGGCATTAGGATGAGGTTTGGTTCGTTCTGATTTTGAATTTGTATTAATTTGCGATTCTGGATTATGAGGATGTCACCAGAAGCTTCTAACAAGACAAGACTATCCAGTGTTGTTTCCCCTTAGTGCCGGTAAGGACGTACACGAAGGCTTATAGACAAACAGCCGGTGAAGAAACTTGAAACTGACTACTGTAAAGAATCATGAAGTGTTTGCAAGTGCCGTAAAGTTTTCATAAGTATTATAAGGTGACCATATGTATCATAACGCGTTCGTAAGTGTTTATAAGTGTTATTAAGTGTTTGTGTATTGAAGTTTCACTAGTGGTGTGAAGTGTTCGTGTCATGGAGATTTATAAATGTCACAAAGTAATTATGGGCGTGTCATAAGAGTGGTATAAAGTGTCGTAAAGTGTCAATTTATGTCAAAGTCGTTCGTGTAATGTCTAAAAGTTATATCAAGTGCTTTTAAGTGCCAGTAGGTCTGATAAAGTGCCATTAAATCTAATAAATATCGTATAATGTCGTAAGTGTGGTGGTGCTCAATGAAAAAGTGCTACGAAGTGTCAAAGTTATCATGAACTATCCTAAAGTGTCAAAGTGTTCAAAAGTGCCAGTGGTCTAAAATGTCTTAAAGTGTCAGTTTTCTAAAGTACCATAAAAAGTGATATAGTGTCAGTGTCATAAGGTCTCTAATATTTATAAAGTGTCCAAGCAAAATACAATAGTGTCATACTGTGTTGAAAAGTGTCGTAAGGTTCGGTGAAGTATCTCAAAGTGTCGTAAAATTCCATTGATGACGTAAAGTGTCAATAAAGTGTCAATATTATTTTAAAGTCCTGCAAAGTGTCATAGAGTGTCATTATTGTCGTAAAGTGTAACAAAGCGTCCTGAACTATCGCAAAGTGTAAAGTGTTTCATGAAATACAGTAAGGTGTCGTCAAGTGCCATGACGTATCATAAAAGTGTCAAGACGGCACCAGGGTTCCCGCGACCACCAGCACAAGGTAACTATACTACTGTTGTGTTCTTGACATATTTAACAAGTTCTCTTAGTCATCCACTTGCCATAAACTAATGCCTAAGATCAATGGTCCTGTTTTAGTTGTTCCTGTGAGTTAAGTGTGACTAATTATATAGGTGTATGTGTGTGGGATAGACGGCAGGTAATCTCAACTGGACATTTTCTTTTCCTTTTCCAGGTAGGTGCGAGTTAAAACAGCTCCTCGGGGGACTTTAACACACCATATCTTCGGTACGTCCAAGTTATCATATTCATCGATGATCGTTTTATTTATCAGCTAAGTCTGGAGTCCTTCGCATTCCACAACAGTTTTAAAGGAACGTTACGTTTTTCCACTCCTGTGAAGAGGTGTGTTGGGGCAGTGAACAATTTGACCTTGAAAGTTTTAGTGTTGACCGTCACAGCTGAGCATCAGAGACCAATCAATGTCTTGGGTGAGTTGGGTCTCTCCTGTTTGGTGTGTGGAGGCGTCCTCACACCTCGGGGGCATAAGACCACCTCCTCGTGTTTCAAGAACATCAAAGCATTTTTTTATGTATTTTTTATGGATGCCACGTTATACTATGCTTACATCAAACACCGATTTTCTAAGTTTTATGAAGATAGTCATTCGTTTTGCTATATTAGGAGCGCCGTTCCTTGTTGACCGGCGTTAAGTTTCTTTCTTTCAGTATTCCACCCACGACCGAAAGTTTGGGAATATATATAGCAATAATGCTGCCCGTCCTTCCGTCCGTTCGTCCAACCGTCCGTCAGACCGTCCATAATAGATTTCGTATCCACTCGGTAACTCGCCACTGACGCGATGGATGTAAATTATGGCAGGGTCTTACTGTGTAGTGTTGAAAGTGTTGATAATTCAGTTACTTCAGAGATCAAGCCAGTATTTCAGAGGTCGTCTTACTTTTCGGAGGGGGTGACTTAAGAAAATAACGTTTTTTGGGGGGTAAACTACATAAAATGCTTCATTCTTTTGGTATCAAGATTCTTACCTGGTTACCTGTTGTGTTGGTGACAGAGGTTTGGATTTCTGGTAAACGCGAATGAATCAAGTGTGCAGGTAATTTAGACTCATCTTGTGACTACCAGGATAATTTTATGATAATTATGGAAATAAAATAACGTGTTTGGGGGGTAAGCGTTAACTTTACAACCCAGAGGAGTTTATGGCAACTACCCACACTGAGTCACCCTGGGCATAGCTGTTGCGCCATTCACATCAGTCTCCATCTTAAAGTCTTTTCACGTTCTTTACCTGGAGTTACTGGGTTGCGTTAATTATCTACTGTTAAAGGCGCTGAACTCACCTGCCGCCGTTGAAGGAAGGTTATCGTCTGGTCTGTTATTAATCTATTAACGGTATATTTCACTTGTTGATGAGTGTGATGAGTTACCTGTGAATCAACGGAGATAAGGTTAGGTTAGTATACAGTTGTGTTGTTCTTACCTCCAGTCTGTACAGTAAAGATATTGAACACTGTCTTAAAATGAGGTAAATACATATAAAGTTCATGTCTACATAACATCAACATCAAATCTCTCATCTTAGTACTATATTGGTCAATAAGTATACCGTGTCTTAGGCTCGTAACTAACACCAGTAGAGGTCAAACACAATCACTTACAACCGAACACCTAATCAATATCATCCCGACAGCTAAAGAATACCTTATATAAACCTCTGACTTCAAATACATATTTCACCAACATTGAATTAAATATCAAAAAGTAAATATTATCATCAAGGAGTAAGTTAGCCCATTTTTCACCACACCGCCTGCTCAGATCCACGTTTCATTGTTCAGTCAGGTTCATCCACCTTGTGTGCCTGAAGTTGCGTGAGCCACTGTAGAAATGATGTTAATTTTGGGATGCGGCCGCCACTTCTAACAACAACTTCTTCCTGTTGTTTTTGCCCCGAGTCATTTCTCATGAGATTTATCTAAAGTGAAAGCGGAATATGACTTATTGTAACACCAGAGGCCACAATGCAACTGCTTCCATAACCTGTAACCTTAAGGGCACAAGTTAATGTCACAGGTTAAGGACACAGGTTAAGGGCAGAGATTAAGATCACAGGTTAAAGGCACAAGTTAAGGTCACAAGTTAAGGTCACAGGTTAAAGACACAGGTTAAGGTCACAGGTTAAAGTAACAGGTTAAAGTCACATGTTAAAGGCATAGGTTAAGGTCACAGGTTAAGGTCACAGGTTAAAGTCACAGGTTAAAGTCACAGGTTAAGGTCACAGGTTAAAGTAACAGGTTAAAGTCACATGTTAAAGGCATAGGTTAAGGTCACAGGTTAAGGTCACAGGTTAAAGTCACAGGTTAAATGTATAGGTTAAGGCCACAGGTTAAGGTCACAGGTTAAAGTCACAGGTTAAAGTCACAGGTTAAGGGCATAGGTTAAGGTCACAGGTTAAGGTCACAGGTTAAGGTCACAGGTTAAAGTCACAGGTTAAAGTCACAGGTTAAAGGCATAGGTTAAGGTCACACGTTAAGGTCACAGGTTAAAGACACAGGTTAAGGTCACATGTTAAAGGCATAGGTTAAGGTCACAGGTTAAGGTCACAGGTTAAAGTCACAGGTTAAGGTTCACAGGTTAAGGTCATAGGTCACAGGTTAGGTTAAGGTCACAGGTTAAGGTAAAGGCAGGTTAAGGTCACAGGTTAAGGTAAGGTTAAAGTCACAGGTTAAAAGGTCACAGGTTAAGGTCACAGGTTAAAGTCACAGGTTAAAGTCACAGGTTAAAGGCATAGGTTAAGGTCACAGGGTTCACAGGTTAAGTCAGGTTAAAGTCACAGGTTAAAGGGTCACAGGTTAAGGTCACAGGTTAAAGTCACAGGTTATCACATAGGTTAAGGTTAAAGTCACAGGTTAAGGTCACAGGTTAAAGTCACAGGTTTAAGGTTGTCACAGGTTAAGGTCAGGTTAAGGTCACAGGTTACGGTTAAGGTCACATAGGTTAAGGTCAGTTAAAGTCACAGGTCACAGGCACAACAGGTTAAGGTCACAGGTTAAAGTCACAGGTTAAAGTCACAGGTTAAAGGCATAGGTTAAGGTCACAGGTTAAGGTCACATAGGTTAAGGTCACAGGTTAAGGTCACAGGTTAAAGTCACAGGTTAAAGTAATAAGGCAGGTTAAGGTTCACAGGGTCACAGGCTAAAGTCAAGGCTAAAGTCACAGGCTAAAGTCACAGGTTAAAGGTATAGGTTAAGGTCACAGGTTAAGGTCACAGGTTAAAGTCACAGGTTAAAGGTATAGGTTGTCACAGGTTAAGGTCACAGGTTAAAGTCACTGGTTAAAATCACAGGTTAAGGGCTCAGGTTAAGGTCAACGGTTAAGGTCACATAGGTTAAGGTCATAAGTTAAAGTCAGGTTAAAGTCACAGGTTAAAGATCTCAGGTTAAAGTCACAGATTAATGCACAGGTTAAATGCACAGGTTAAGGTCACAGGTTAAAGTCACAGGTTAAAGTCACAGGTTAAAGGCATAGGTTAAGGTCACAGGTTAAGGTCACATAGGTTAAGGTCACAGGTTAAGGTCACAGGTTAAAGTAACAGGTTAAAGTCACAGGTTAAAGGCATAGGTTAAGGTCACAGGTTAAGGTCACAGGTTAAAGTCACATGTTAAATGCACAGGTTAAATGCATAGGTTAAGGTCACAGGCTAAAGTCACAGGCTAAAGTCACAGGTTAAAGGTATAGGTTAAGGTCACAGGTTAAAGTCACAGGTTAAAGGTATAGGTTGTCACAGGTTAAGGTCACAGGTTAAAGTCACTGGTTAAAATCACAGGTTAAGGGCTTAGGTTAAGGTCAACGGTTAAGGTCACATAGGTTAAGGTCATAAGTTAAAGTCAGGTTAAAGTCACAGGTTAAAGATCTCAGGTTAAAGTCACAGATTAATGCACAGGTTAAATGCACAGGTTAAGGTCACAGGTTAAAGTCACTGGTTAAAATCACAGGTTAAGGTCACAGGTTAAGGTCAACGGTTAAGGTTACATAGGTTAACCTGTGTGCCCTTAACTTATATGACCTTAGCTTGTGACCTTAACTTGTGACCTTAACCTATGTGACCTTAGCATATGTAATCTTAACCTAAGTCCTTAAACTGCGACCTTAACCTGTGCCCTTAACCTGTGTGACCTTAACCTGGTGACCTTAACCTTTGTACCCTTAACCTGTGACCTATTATGACCTTAACCCACGAATTTTTATATAACATCTCATAAAGTAGACTGAGACCTGAAGACAACAGCTGCTTAATACTACAGGTAAGATGCATACAAACTCTCTACATTATCGTACCGTAATACATTAAAACACAAACAAACATTAAATCAACACGACTGATTAATATAACAGATGGTGTTTTTAGGGTGGAATAATATTTAGGTCAACACCCCCTTTCCCGGAGACGCTACCTGACGAAGGCTGTAAAACTCTACGGGAATGACTCTTCCATCCAAATGATCACCTGAAGATTAGCTCCCCCGGTTTATTTCACTAATAACTCGACCTCTCTTATGGTGACCTTTGACATTTTTGGTGACCTCTGACCTTTTTGGTGACCTCTGACCTTTTTGGTGACCTCTGACCTTAACCTGACCTTAACGTAACCTATTAAGTTCATTCTCTCGCTCAACAATCATCTCATTTATCGTGTTTCATCAAAATTAACAATTCCTTTATTTATTTTTTTGTTTTTACATAGAAAGACACTATCACTCTCAGCTTTCAAGGGCGAATTGGCAAAATCCACATATATGGGGGCTTAAGTAGAATAACGTGTTCTAATTGGTCCTTCCTCAGTGCTTGGGTGAAATTACGTGCACCAATTGGTTCTTTCCCAACATGACAACAACTTCTGCTCCTCCTATTGGCTGGAGTACAAGATATGAGGTATTAGCAACTATATCAGATCACCATAGATATTAAACACTTCAGAACAGCTGTAGAGACCAGATTAAGACGAAATTGACAGTAAAAATAGCTATAAAGATGTATTATAGTTACTAAGTATCCTATTACAACTAAAATTACTATTGGAATCTATTGCTAGTACAGAATTTAAGGTGTTGCATTTATGTACGGAACTCATTCTCACTATTAGTTTCTCAAGGTATATAAACACTATCTGCCAAACCATTCGAAAACCGCCGATAATTTTAAAAAAACATCTAAAACAAAACAAGAATATTAAATTAATTTTTGTTAGTATTATTTGCATTTTATTGTTATTCTTGGTGATATTATTGAATAGTTTTAACGTTATTCTACAAAGCAAACACTAAAAACGTGTTTCTCTATACACTTGGTCCCTCACTGCTAGCCACTGCAACTCCAAATATCCCTTACCTGTGTCTCACTTCGTCTTAATATTTCCCTAAGGTTTTTTTTTTTATTTCCAACGATATTTCATTCCGTCAATAGTTTATGAAGAAAACTAATAGGAGAGTCATAACGTGTATAGTACTAGCGGGCGGGTGTTTCTGTAAGCTGACCGGGACCGCCTCAACACTAGCAACAGTAACATGACCACAAATGGATGGACATTCTATATCACAATGACGTGTCAGTGTCTCTCATTTGCTACAATTTTAAGACAATCTTGACAGTGTTTTGTGTGTGGATGATTGAGCATAACACCTCCTCATCCTTATATTCTAGTGTTTCTTCATTAACTAGTTCACAACACAACTGTACTGGATCTAATTATCGTAAGTTGTGTAATTTTTTCGTGAATTTTTTCTCTGATTTATATTGTTGTATTTTATTGTAGGTGTATCAACTTGTACAATTATTATGGCATTTTTTCTTCAAGATTAGTTTTTACAATATGTTTCTGTCCATGAGTGAACGAAAGTATGTGAAATATGATGTTAACAGCCACTATAACTCTCACGGTCTTACGCATTTCTCAATTCACTTCATAGAACGCTATTTGTTGATATATTAGCGTTATATTAGTTATACATTCCTACAGCATAATATTGTCGGTTCATGTAGGACAAAGCTGGTACTGTAGCTCCCGCCGTTCTAAATAACATGATACCTCACTTGACTCATAAATCCTAAACTACCTAAAGTGTTTAATTTGTGTATATAATCGGTAAAACTTGGCTGTTATGAAATGAAGTTCCCGATTTTAAATATTCTACAAAATATATAGAGTGAAACGGAACTAATATTGAATTTTTATGATTTGAAGAAAATAATTTGAGTTTGTTATTGCTGTCTTGATTTTTGCTGTAGTTTAATTGTTTTTTCCCGTAATGAGCGTTTAAATTTAGGAAGAACGTTTATTACCCGATGCGTATCAGTTGAACGCCCACCGAGCTCTTACCTGAAGTTAGTGGTCATCTAGTTATAAGGGACATGATTCTAGTTGATCCATCCTCACCATAGTGTTTTGTGAAGGCATGTATGTGTTGTCGAATTGGTCTTTGTGTTGATGTCTTTAGATGAAACTACAGGGTGTCTACAGCCGCCGCCCTCACCTGCCTTACCATGTCAAGTAACTGCATCACCTCTCTCCCCCTCTCTTAAAGGTTCCAACAACTCAGCTTAAGACCGCTCTCCGTGCCTCACGTACTGTACAGCTCACACGTTCACCACTTAATCCGTGTTCGTTCACATGATCCCGGGAATTAATCTCGCTTCAAGTAACAAAAGAATGGAATGATTGTTAGTTCCTGGCAGGTTTACGGATTAAATCACAAGCTATTGCCAATAATTTACAAGTACTTTACACCGGGACGTGACCGACCATCCCATACCACAACAAAGCGATTGATGTTTGTTTGAAAATTTGGATATTTGTCATATAATCAATACGACTTGATGGTAATTCTCGATTTTTTTACAAGATTTATAAAAAAAATTAGTAAGCTAAGCTATATTCAATGTAATTAAAGACATAAATAATACGTGTAGAAAGAAACAACAGCACTTGTGGTGTGTGAGGCGTTGACGAAAGGTGCACACTAGTCTAGTCAAAGGCGGCCGCTGCAGGCGAGCCCCGCGGCGCCAGGCACTTAATGGTAAAACACCTCTCTTTACTCCGCCACCCCCCCCCCCCGACCTCACGCACCCTTATTCATATCTGGTAGTTAGATTTACCAACACCAATTGATGTCCTAAAAAGAATGTTCACAGAATCTAGGCAACAACGCTGGCAGTGGAAAATAACCAATGAATATTCATATTCCACGACCTTTGACCTGACCAGCGAGATTTTGCGTGGTCTGAGTAACGATTTTTTTTATATTACTCAATCTTTTTGTCTGTGAGCTCCCCGGCGCGTCTGCCTAACGCCCAGGTACACAACACACAGTGCCAGTACAGGTCGACACAGCCAAACTTGACCCAGCTCTCACCGGGTTAATTAATTAAAGTTACCAAGACACAAATCTAAATACTTTGACATTTCCTTTGTTTTTTAATGACTTCGTTATGTGATTTAATATTAATTTATATCGTCAAAATAATATTATAGACAAATAGAGTCTGGGTTTTATTTATGTAACATCTTTATAACTTCACTGATAACTTTAATTTTTGTATATAATTCTTGAAGGATAAACTAAAAGACTTCATCCCGATAGTGACGACGTTGATAATGATGATATGTTTTCCTTCTGGTAACGTTATCAGTAGCGGTTCTCACATCAGCGGTATAACCCTTGTCTAGGCTCACTTAATACCACTCAACACTGTGCTGTACCTCACTCTGACCTGTAACAATAACTTTGCTCTCTATCGTTAAACAAAAGAAAGCAAAATCCATCATTGTTGGTCCAGTAATACCATAACTACTGAGTTCCTTGACAGACCACTTTCGAAGACCTTATCGAATGCCTTCATGATATCCACATACGTTTCTATCCAATACACCTCCCAACTATCGACTGTGTTCTCTCTCTGACTTCGTTATATACTGGTTCCCTAAACTTCGTCTCCGGTTGTGTTGGTACTCCTGAATCCGCCTGGCTCCACCGTGACCACGCATCAAGGAAACACCACCAGGACATCCGTTTTTCTCTGGTCTTATTCTACCAATTATCGTTCATTTTGTTCCTTCTCTTGACTCATTAAATTTATGTTACCTGTGTTGATGTTTATCGTATTTATTTATTTATTCATTTGTTTTTGTTTACGGATTTATAGAACTTTATAGGGTTTGAATCTGGGTTTTTGGCTGATATCGTCTTCATTATTTTTTCTTTATAATTGTATATGGTAAGTGGCTTTTACACACACTCACACACACACACTTGCACTTGTTCTATATAGCCTATTTTATGGTCATTCTTGAGTGACTCGTTCTGATCTTTGTCATATATGAAGTTGTTGAACGTTATGACTTGCTTGCGTAAAAAAAAAAAAATACTGAACTAGAATGCAATGAGGAAACAGCCATTCTTCCAGGGGGGAGAATGGCACCCCACTTTCGGTATCATTCGTATCATTCTCTCCTCATTTGTTAGTGTAAGATTTTATACGTGAGGATGATTTAAATCTCTTATGTATTGTGTTATCTTCTATACGTGTTGGTAATAAGAACTCCCAGTGTCTTACAAGTGCTGCCTCATCATACTCTTGGTTTTACATATGCAATTATAATCATCAGTATGATTTAATTTGATTTTCTGTTGTTAATTCGTCGCTGTTTAGATGGTGAAAAGATTCCTTCAGTTAAGTCCTCCTTTTTACCTTTTGGTTTAACAGGTATAAACAGTGAATCTTGAAGTTTGGTCTTTTGGTTTTCTTCTCTGATATGTTTCTCGGTCCGCAACACAACACAACACAGCGCAATGTCGTGCAACGCAACACAACACTCGCCTTGTTCCATCTACCAGGTGTGTTGTGCTAGTGTTGTATGTACAGTCGCCTGCACTTATACCTGGTACAGTAGCTCGCACGTTTTGTTAGATGTGGCAACTCTGTGTGCTTCCATCGTATTAAAATCCCGGAATGGCCAAAAGGAACGGCACCAATAGTTGCCAGACTATGGATGCTAGATAAACATTCCACAGAGTTGCCACATCTCACAAAACGTGTTAGCTACTGTACCAGGTATAACTGCAGGCGACTGTACATAAAATGAACTCGATAGCCTACTACTTCGCTCTCACCACCAGCTTACGAGAACACCTAGGAGGACATATGCCTTTCTGTTAGTATTACACCTCAGAAAACCTTTATTTATTAGAATCATGAACTATTATGGCGTGGAATTCCCTGTCACAAAGCATTTCCCTGTATCCAAAAAATCAAGCTATATTAAATATCTTGCTTTAAGGGACTCTAGTTTTAGCCAAGAGGACCTGACACCAATGCTTGTCTGATCTCTCCCTGAGCTTCTACAGTATATAGATCACCCTTGTTATCGCATTTCTCCCCATCATGGACAGCCTGAAGGATTTTTTCTCTTCCCTCTCAACAGTTTTTTTTTAATTCCTTCATCCATCATATAGTTTGTCTCTTCAGTCACTTGTGAAACTCTAGAGGAGAAGTTTTGATATTTCTCCTTGATGTCTCCTCCTCCTCTCGGAATTCTCAACAAACCGCCTGTTTTCTCTCTCTCATCTAGCAATCTTCCCCATAATATTTGTTTTTTTTCCCTCTGTAACTCTTGTTTGGTTCATCCAGTTTAAAATACTATTATTTACTGACCGGAGTCTAGTGTTACAGTCGGTATTGTTGTAACATCTTCGAATATATTTTTCTAACTCTTAAACTCTGATCAATCATGTACTTAATCTATGTACTTGTCCAATTTACATCAGAGCTTTCTTCTATCCCTTTTAAATTGTTGATGGACTAGTGTAATTATTAACCTGGTCAACCGCTTAAAGACCTTTGTTGTTGAACTACAGTAATAACATTATAACTTCAACGTCAACCCGGCCTAAAAAGCACCCTAACTATTTTATGTAAAACAATATGACACAACGGACGAAGGATATTGACAACCCTACCGAGACAACAGGAGTCGTAGTGTTCATTTTGAAATTCATCGGACCTCTACATCAAGATACTGTTACAAGCTCTGACCATATTGTGTAACTATAATAATAAATATGTGGCCAAAGTGTGAGAATGACTCACGAACTCACCCCGGGCCTAATGTGGAGTTTCATGACACACTTACACCGAACACAAGCAACACATCACTCACTCCCCACCAGCGTTCCTGACCCCTATCAAGAAAACTACAAGTATCTTAGATCAAATAATACACCCTGCAATTAATGATTAAATAGCCATGAACTTCAGACAGTTTAGCTATGTCCCAATAACGAATGAATCTTGTAAACAGGAAATATCGAGTTACTGTTTACCATTGTCTATGTGCATCTTGACCCATCGTGAGGTTGCATACCGAATTTATTAAAGTAATTATCTATATATCTATCCAAGACCAATGGGATTTACACAAGAATGAAAAATAACCATTTGAGAATTATTATAGAAAACAAGAACTTGAAGACGTATATTTGTGTGGAAAGTTTCGAGTAGGTGATTGTCGTTAGTGTAATCAACTCGGTGAATGTTCCAAGAATTTATTTGTCATGATTTACTCCCGTTTGAAGAAGAGAACTAACATGAGATGATCTGTGGAAGGTTTTACTGTGAGAAGTAAGCAATTATATTTCTATTCAAACTCAGAAATACCCCATTGTTGTACAGCTTCTTGAGGTGTGGGCTAAAATACGAGGGAATGTTGCGTTTAAATAAGCAAAAGCAAAAAAGAAGAAGAACCGTTTTTTTTCCTCTACTAATGATGGAAGGATCTTACACAGGCCACTGACCCCAGACCGCCTTCTCTCGTTGTGGTCAGGTCTAGTTGGGTAACCATTATGTAAATTAGGGGAATAATATTTTCGTTTTTGTGTCTGAAGTCACTGGCAGCCGGATGATGGTTAGGTTAGGTTAGTATCCTCTCTCACGCGACATCCGGCAGGTCCGCGGCTCGTTCAGTCTTCTCTACGCGTCCGTCTCTATACTCTTCACTTTCCTCTATTTCTTCTAAGTTGTTCCTCTCTTCTCCAGGACCTCTTCCTCTACCCTTCACCATGTCATACTGGGTCTTCCTGGGGGCCGCCTTCCTTGTGTCGCCTATTGGCAGACTCTGTACAGCGCCGCGGGCAAGGAAGGGAGGACGTGGTTGAGGAAGACCGACAAAACTCAAACCTGGATTAGATTCTAGTTTACGACCCAAAAATACACTTGTTTTATTTTATTTCCAGCCAGTAAATAAAAAAAAACTGGTGTTGAAACTAAAAACTAAAAATCGTTCCGAGATATTTACAGTTTTCAAGAAAATTATACCCGTATTGTTTCTTGTTATTCTGATGTACTGTAATTGTTATGGCCTTTGTACGAAATTTTCCCTTTTGCAAAATTATTGGCCTTTTGTATATGTTATTAGACGTCAGATGTAGCACGAATGAGGTCCAGGATGGTGGTGGCAGTGAGAAGACTTGTCGAAATCCTCACAGTTTCACAGATGGACTTAAGTGGATTTCTTTTGATCGGTAAACACCTTAATAAACCAACGAATTACCTAGTTAATAACACCCAGAAAATCATTATCATATGGTATAACAACACGATCTTAAAATACTAACAAAACCAAAATATGAGTCAGGTTTGTGTGTGTTTTGGAAACCTTATGTATTTGGAAAGAAATCCCAATTAGGACATTACTTCGCTTCTAATTTGCTCTGACGTCCCCTGGTGATGCTTATCTGTTCCCTCTACCGGGGCCTTCCAGAACCAGGGCACTCATGGTGACGGTGAGGGGGCGGTGTGTTATCTAGGCTGTGTTCGTCTCCACAATCTCTGCATGAACCTTTTTTTTTATCACGGCTGATCACATTCAATTGTAAGTCGACTCTTCACTATTTGGGTTGGCTGTTATAATATTGTCATCACTAATGGTCGCAGGAAACGAGAATAAACCAGGAGGATAATCTTGTATCACGTGTAGGTAGGGGTAGTTGGAGCGTGTGAAGTGTTGTTGAGTAGCATGAGTTGCGCTGTGTGTTGTTACCTCACAGTGAATTGCTCAACTCTATAACCTACATCACAAGGCCGGTGAGCTGCCAGGCTGTGTAAGAAGGGCTCGGCTCATCGTTCCGGGGCACGAAAATTTTCTCTCCTCGTCAGGCAGGTGTTGAGGGGGCGGGCACTGGGAGGAGAGATACTCATTGGTGCAGCTCATTGATCCTTAAGAAAGTTTAATGTTTCGACTCGTGTTTCTGACGGACCATCTCTCCCTCTCTCTCTCTCCCTCACCCTCCCACTCCCTTACCCTCCCACTCCCTCTCATGGTAACCGCACACAATATTGCCTCCCTCCCCCCCTCCACACCCCCCCAACACCCCCCTCATAACACTCACGCCATTTTTCGCTGTTGCAAGTGTGTCTATCAGTTACTCTTCTTTTTTATGTCTTTATGTATCACCTGAAATTTAACCACCTTAATGCTACCTGGCAAGATTAGGTTAGGTTAGGTTAGGTGAGTGTGGTTAATCTTCAGGTGAAATAAACTGGGGTGTCTAACTTTCCAATGATTCCTTTCATTCCTGTATTGTTGTTCATAATAACCTTATCTGTACCTCATCTCTATTGGTTCTATTGTTCCGTGTTAATATCGTGAACAATAAGTAGACCATCCACCTGCTCTTGAGAACAAGGTCATCCATTACACTTCATAATTAATCAAAATTGCTTCATTAATTATACATCATGGTCTTGAAAAGATTTACTGCATAAACAATACTCTCAATAAATCTCTCTTTTATATTCTCGTTATTGCAGACTTTACACTCTTCTTTTATACTTCTATTGACGAAACACTTGTGGAAAATCACCTCAATAACGAGTTAAAATAACGAGTGTTCCAGGAAAATAACGTTGAGTGACGACACAAAAGCCTGAAAAACAATATTGCATCACGGAGCATTTGGTGAGTATCGTGGTAACTAAGATTTCTTTTTTGCCTCGGAGGTGTAAATAAACATAACATTTTTGGTCTGGTGTGTGTGTGTGTGTGTGTGTGTGTGTGTGTGTGTGTGTGTGTGTGTGTGTGTGTGTGTGTGTGTAGGGGAGTGAGTGGTAGGTGTCTGTGTGGTGAGTGGGGGTGGGATAGGAGTGTGTGTGTGGAGGGGGAGGTTGGGGGTAGGTACAGATGCCCGCTTAAGCCACATATTCGAAAAAGCCACTGTGGGTAAATGTACGTTTGTGTATATGTGTGTATGGATGGTTGGTGTGTGATTCTAGAGCAACGAAGACCCACCAACAGAGCTGAGGACAGAAACCACCTTGTTTGTGTCTCTGTATAAGCGATTAAGTAACTATTTAGACACTGAAATCGAGTCACAGGTTCCTGGGTAACAAAATATGTCAGTGTTTACGTGTTCTTTATAGGCGAGCTTGTTCATTTACATAAGATTACTGTTCTACCTAAATTAGTTAGCTCATCCTTGTAGAGTCTGACAATACCTCCATGGGCTGAGGGGCAGAGAACTACTGAAGGAGGAGTCTAAAGGTACTGACTTGTTGACGGATGTGATGCTAAGGAGAGACCCAGTGCCCGCATTCTTACTGGTCTGAACCGTAGTGTCATTGTAAGTGGGGGATGACAATACTGAGGTTATCATAGTGTCGTCGCTGGGATTTCAACGCAATAAGACGTCTTCTTTGTGTCATAGGATACTCTCTCTCTCTCAGTAAGAACCACACAAGTCGAAATTGGAGTTTATATTAGAGCTTAAATATATACCTGGAATGAGAACAAAAGAATTCCTCACTAAACTATAAACACATCTATGAATTTATTTTTTTTATTTTTTGCATGTCAGACTCAGACTGTTGCACAAGTTGGTGTATCATGAGAGAATTTTCCTGTTATCACTGTACATAACACTAGACACTAACTCATAGATCAACTCGTATGATGTGAGAGGTACCGCCACTTTAGTCTCTCCTTGACGTGATGGTTTGACTCTCATCATCGTTTAGATTTTGTTTTGACCCCCAAACACCAGGAAGTCATTTTATCGCTATGGTGTAAAATAAGCACTTCCTTAAAAAATGTAAATATTATGAATTTGTAAATTATTCATATCCAAGAACGTTAAAAAGAGTAGAAGTTCAAGAGGTAATGAGGCAAAAAGTTCATTCAGACAGTTTTACCGTCAACGCTCCCCCGTCCCGCCTGGCCTTGTCTCTTGCCATCTTGTTTCTACTTAACGCGTTTGATTTATATAATTTCCCAGACAGTAAACACTACACTGTATACTTGGTGATACCGACCCATCATCACCTTCCCCAGAATCTCACTTCATGTTCTCAGCCAAATGCGTTTTTGTAATATTGTGTTTACTGATGTTTAGTGAGCGACAAAACTATAATCCCAGTTTTATCTGATGATTTCTTAATGTTGGCGAAACAAAGATTTACCTCGAGTACTTATGAACGATTGGTATGCCTGGTGGGGTAGCATGATATAATCTGAGACGAGAACATGAAGCATATTAATGTATGTTCGAAGCATCCCAGTTTGGTAAATGTGGAAAATAATATGTTTCAGTCAATATAAATGGACAACAAGGATACCCTGGAAACTCAGAGTCACTTTTCCAGGCCCGCCAACTGTTCCAAAGTCCCCAGAGAGCGTGTGGTAAGGCTGGAGTAATTCGTGATACATTTATCCAAAACTGGGAACATAGTTTTGTTGCTCATTAATCCAGGGTCGAACTGCGCGGAACACACACTAGCATATATCATCTTACGATAAGTACAATGTATGGGATTATCCTGTCAACCAGCATATCATAGGTTAAATGATTACTGTGTTCGCATCATGACAAACTCTGTACCATTATAAAACTAGCTGACACCAGAGACACGTTTGAACAATATGTTTACTCTTGACGTGACCGCGTTTGTGAGGAGCAACTTGTGCCGCATCATGCTGAGAGAGACTCCTGGAGGAGGACCACCGCTTGAATGTAAACCTTTGTGACGGTGTGTGTGTGTGTGTGTGTGTGTGTGTGTGTGTGTGTGTGTGTGTGTGTGTGGTTTAGTGGTGCTGTATACTAGTATGATACACGGTCATAAGCGGCGCTGTGCTCCCTCAAGGGGGTGACGTAGCCCCTCCAATTTAGCGTGTAAGTTCTCCCAAGGGAACACCCTCCAACCATCGCTGTAGACATTAGTAACAACCTAGGGAGCTCTGCCGTCCTTCAGGGCCAGTGACTCGAAGATGGAGTTCCCGTAACCATCTTATTTATGTAACATTACCGTCATCAAAGCATGAAGAAACTCTTAGTCATGATAAGAAGCAAAAACGCAGACTCACCTAGTAGGGAAATATACTGTGTATACTGCAACCTTCAGGCTTTCAACACTACAAGTCTCGCTGATGACCATCAGTAGCCGAGCTGTTTGTTGATTCATGTTATGTTGCACCTCACGTGTTGCTCTCATTATTCAGTTTTACACCGCGTACATGTCAGAAATTTTTTAGACTTAATATTTATAAAAAAAATGTATTTATTTTACTCGTCAATCCGTTCTCACTTCTCATCATAATTTGCCCAAACATGAGAATCTGCACTAAAGAACAGCGTCGCGTATTTGAGAATTCTCCTGAAGACCGCAACACATTTACAACATACTCTTCAGATTATTCCAACGTGTTCATCAGATAAGAGAAGTGCTTATAACGAGACGGTGGTAATGTACACACAGTCCGTCACGCGGTCACCTGAAGGCCACCTAATTACTCCCTGTACAAATATATGACGACAAATATTAAAAAAAAATATATATATAAACTTAACTATAATTCCTTCATCATTTAGGAGATGCATCGAATATTTGGAACTTTGGGCCTCAACACTTATCATTTCAACGTGAATTTCTGGGTTGTTTTGTGATCTTGATATCCAAACGTGACATTATTATGAATATAGCTAAGTCAAATCTATCATAATAAAACAAACAATAACTCCTGATTCTTCTTTAGTGATATTTAAGGCTATGAGACCCTTAAGGTAAATATTTTCCCTCCTTGATATCATCTTACATTTGACTCTTAACTAATTATGGTATTACGTTTTACCTTGAGGAAGACAGTGATGAAGAGTAGACAATTCCGAGCACGGCTCACTGTCGCTCCTGTAGACCTCTTACGCTCTCTATCATGTCGACCTCTCGCTCTATATCATGCCGACCTCTCGCTTTCTACCATGCCGACCTCTCGCTTTCTACCATGCCGACCTCTCGCTCTCTATAGTGCCGCCATCTTGCTCTTTGTCATGATGACCTCTCGCTCTCTATCATGCCGACCTCTCGCTCTATAGTGCCGACCTCTTGCTCTCTATCCGACCTCTCGCTTTCTACCATGCCGACCTCTCGCTCTCTATAGTGTCGCCCTCTTGCTCTCTGCCATGATGACCTCTCGCTCTCTATCATGCCGACCTCTCGCTCTCTATAGTGCCGCCCTCTCGCTCTATATCATGCCGCCATCTCTCTCTCTCTCTCTCTCTCTCTCTGTCATGACGACCTCTCTAACACGCCACCCTCTCACTCTCTATCATGCCTCCCTCTCCATTCTCCATATTCTACACTAGAGCCAAATAATGAACCATATCCCCCCCCCTTAAACACACCTCATGAATCGCTAAATAATTTAACTTGGTGAATAAAATGATAAAATGACTCATTAACAACCTTTTAACACAAGTACTGCCTCACGATTTTGACCTGACCGGCTACAAGTTTGCTTCACCTCAGCCTTGTAAGTGAAGCAAACAGTTTCTCTTATATGACCTTGAATTCCTTGACAACCAACTCGTATATAAGGAGCACCAACTCAACTCACCGACACAACTCACCATTCACTGTGAGTCGTAAAGTCTTCCTGTGATATTTTTTCCTTCAACTCCTTCTTCAGTTCCCGACGAGGCCACCGAATATCAGTTTGTTTTTTCCCGGGTATTGTGGTTATAGAAGATCTTCAACCATGAGGGTTTCAACGTTTATAATATTTGCCAGTAAGTTTTTTAGGGTTTCTGTAAAAAAAAAAAGGATATAAATGTGTGTGTGTGTGTGTGTGTGTGTGTGTGTGTGTGTGTGTGTGTGTGTGTGTGTGTGTGTGTGTGTTTTAAGTAGTGATAATTTCAATATTTTGTTTTACATTGGGAAAAGTACAAGTGGTGACTACATAGTAACACAAAGTAAACAGGAACCTAACGTAACATAAACTAGTACTGTACATGTATTGTAACTCAGCAAAAGACGACTTGATTAAAATGGAATCAATTTTACCTTCAATGTTCAGATTTCATTGATAATATAAAAATAAAAGGTAATTGTATCTGACAAAAGTTTCATCGTCTTTAAAAAGCATCAACAAGTACCTTAAAATATCTTAGGCGTTAAATGTTATTGAGAAACATTACATAATTTTTAATACTGTACTGACGTTTTTTTGATGTCTGTAGTAACTGAAATAGATACACACTTACAGATACATGAAATACAGTAAGATACATATATCCACTTTGTAATTTACTTCAGCCATCTCATAATGATTCCACTTAAATCTGGAATGTGGAGTTGCAGTGTTGTCATTTCGTTGCATAAAGCCCTGCAACTTGACCCTTCCAGTCGACCTATGCCTGCGGTTGGCGGGGTGACGAGTGGGTGTGAAAATTTTTGAAATATGTTTGTGATACATGTAGTGAGGAGGCGTGAGAAAGGTCAGTCAGTCAGGAGTAATGTGAGGAGTGACTGTGTGAGTACATACGTTGTTCCAGGAGTTTATGTCAGTACCCCAGGAGTTAATTGTTAAGTTCATTGTTTAGTTCATTTCCAGTCAAAAATTTCTATTAACATGGGCCCGATTCTCAGTGGTTACGAAACTAAGGGTATTTGAAGTTAAAGAAAGATTTACACAATGTTATATTCAATAAACGGTATAAATGTATAGTTTAGTCTATAGTAAATATTTAAAATGGCCGCCTTCAGCTTGGCTCCACACTCTAGCTGGTGGTAACATTGACTGAGTAACACTACCAAGAACATCAGAGTCGTTCTGCAAATGTTCCTCATCATCCACAAATCGACGAAGCAATTCGTCTCATCTAATCGTTTTTTGACTCGTATAACAAGATGATGGCGGCCATTTTGAACATTTATTCGACAGAACGATCCATTTACATCACGTATTCCATACAGCATTTTAATTATATTCTGAAATATCTCTTTTATATCAAATACTCATCATTCCATAAACATTGAGAGTTGGTCCCAGATACAAGGAACATGTTTGGCTGTAAAGACCTCATATATAAAGTATATAGAGGGAGGTGGAGGGAGGTAGAAGCAGAGAGTGACTGTGGTCGGAAAGGGTAGGTAAGAATATGCCTACTATCGCGTCATTTTAACTTGTGTACTTGAGAAATGTTTGATTATTTATGACCACCAGGAGTTGTTATGTTGTTGGGCTATGTCAGGTGATCACTACACACACACACAACCTAACCTAACCTAACCACAACCTAACCTAAACCTAACCTAACCTAACCACAAACTAACCTAAACCTAACTTAACCAAATAATATGATGATTTATTCTCTTCTCAACAGGTTTACTTGGGACATGCTTAACGGATAAACTCAACCATTTAAGTTCAACAAACAGTATTCATGGCAACGGTAATGGAGGTAACGGCAATGGCAACGGTGGGAATGGCAACGGAGGACTAAGTTACTCCCCTCCAACAAATGGCCACAACAGTAATGGTGGCAACGGAGGTAATGGAAATGGCAATGGTAACGGTTTAAGCAGCTACCATCCACCAACATACGGTTTCAGCAGCAACGGTGGTAACGGAAACGGTAACGGGAATGGAAATGGTGGCAATGGAAATGGAGGTAATGGAAATGGCAATGGTAACGGTTTAGGCAGCTACCTACCACCAAAATACGGTTTCAGTAGCAACGGTGGTAACGGAAACGGTATCGGGAATGGAGGTAATGGAAATGGCAACGGTAATGGTGGAAATGGCAACGGAAATGGTCGCTACTCCAATGGAGGTAATGGAAATGGCAATGGTAACGGTTTAAGCAGCTACCATCCACCAACATACGGCTTCAGCAGCAACGGTGGTAACGGAAACGGTAACGGGAATGGAAATGGTGGCAATGGAAATGGAGGTAATGGAAATGGCAATGGTAACGGTTTAGGCGGCTACCTACCACCAACCTACGGTTTCAGTAGCAACGGTGGTAACGGAAACGGTAACGGGAATGGTGGTAATGGAAATGGAAACGGTAATGGTCGCTACTCCAATGGAGGTAATGGAAATGGCAACGGAAATGGTAACGGTAATGGTGGAAATGGCAACGGAAATGGTCGCTACTCCAATGGAGGTAATGGAAATGGCAACGGTAATGGTGGAAACGGCAACGGAAATGGTCGCTACACTAATGGGGGTAATGGAAATGGCAACGGAAATGGTAATGGTCAAAATGGCAACGTTGGTCGACGATACGGACTTCCAAGTGGAAATGGCAACGGTAATGGTGGAAATGGCAACGGAAATGGTCGCTACTCAAATGGAGGTAATGGAAATGGCAACGGTAATGGTGGAAATGGCAACGGAAATGGTCGCTACTCAAATGGAGGTAACGGAAATGGCAACGGTAATGGTGGAAATGGCAACGGAAATGGTCGCTACTCAAATGGAGGTAATGGAAATGGCAACGGTAATGGTGGAAATGGCAACGGAAATGGTCGCTACTCCAATGGAGGTAACGGAAATGGCAACGGTAATGGTGGAAATGGCAACGGAAATGGTCGCTACTCAAATGGAGGTAATGGAAATGGCAACGGTAACGGTCAAAATGGCAACGGGGGACAACGCTACGGACTTCCGTCAAACGGGAGGAATGGTAACGGTGGTTCTAGCAATGGCAACAACGGAAGTGGGTCAAGATATAGTAATACGAAGTATTTGTCATATTTTATCAGTAATGGTAGCAACGGTAATGGCGGCAATGGTAATGGAAATGGTGGAAATGGCAATGGCTATTCCAGTAGTAACGGAAATGGTTCTAACGGTAATGGAAATGGTCACTCTAGTAGTAACGGTAACGGATCCAACGGTAACGGTTCCAACGGGTCCAGCGGATACAGCTACCCGGTGCCAGACACACCCTCCGGCCTCTACGATACGCCCTCCCACTAGGCTCTCCTCACCTCACCTGTGTATACGCCAGAGCTGCTCTCTCTATATGTATAAACTAACAATATATCCCGAAAAAAATATTCATATTATATATACATGAATATCTTTAATATATATGTATTTATTCAACGAAGCAGGAATGCGTACGTGTATAGACAACATGTTTCTTTTGTTTTTTTAAAGTCTTTTGTGTTTTTATAATGAAATTGGACCTCTGGTAAAGTAGATCTGGTTCCAATAATGTTTCTCTATAATATCTTGAATAGTTTCCTGTTGTCTATGCATCGTCTAAATGTGTCATTAAATTATAATAAAACATTATTTCGCTAACAAATACTTTTTTATCCTAATTCCTTAATCGTGTAGTATCTTTAAGTTTAATTTATACTTTGATAATAAAAACTATAATAACTTGAATAATAACAAGTAGTTTTAAAAAGGAAATAATTTTTTTTAGCTAACTGTGTGGTATGTAACAGCCTTTAGTAACAGTCATTACTAAATACATAAAATGAACTATAATTATACATAAACAAGACATTTATATGAAGGCTCAAGCAAATAATGTAACTTGATAGGAATAAGTAATACATCATAACAAAACTACAGCCAACTCTTCCAGTACAGTATCATAAAGGTGTGTTCCAAGGTCCTCTGCCATATACTAATACAAGAACTAATGAAGAAATATCTCATAGTCTCTATACCTCAAGAATCATTCACTGTTGCTCCTCGCTGCCTCCGTTGTTTTGGGATCGAATTGGCGGGAGTTTTATAGTGGAAAAAAAATTTTTGTTGAATAATTTAATGGAAACGACTATCACGTTTCCTTTATAATAGACAAATTTTAAGGTATATAAAAGAGGGAGATAATTCTATATTTAGAGAGGGAGAGATTGAACTGTGGTGGTAATGAGTAGAATAAGACACTATCAACACCAACAGAATAATAGCCATGGTGGGAGACTTTACATATGGGTACACTGAATTATTTATATAACCAGTACATTTAGGATGACTTTACCAAAACAGTATGTCTTTGTCTTTCTGTTCAAGTGTCTCGGCAAGATTGAAGGCCGTTTATTGCTGTGTTGTCCCAAAAGTCAATTGAGCTTTCGGTACACACTGTCTTATCACTCAGGTCTTTTAGGTTTATTTGTTAATATTTCTGGTTGAGATTTTGTAAGGTGATATGATACAACTTTTCGGTCACAATCCAAAGTTTCGACACCCCTGTGGCTGGGTGTTCGCCGAGGCCAGGGTTGAGGTAAGGCTGGGTGATCGCACTCAGACATTCCACCACCACCACAACACACCCGAGACTCAAAACACACGAGCATCGTAGTGCCTCGTTACCACATTGCTGAACTAGTCTGCATCCGATCATCCAGCTTTACCTCAACCCTGGCCTCGGCGAACACCCAGCCAGAGGGGGTGTCGAAACTTTGGATTGTGACTGTACAGGGGTCTGGGGGCCCACCAACGCTCTCAGCTAGGCACGGGGGCTGAGTCGTAGTTGGGAACCTATGAGAATTTTTTTCTTCTGGATTCTAAAAAATATTGAATTGGGGAAATGTATAGACGTAAATATTATATCTCCATAGATTAATTTAACTCGTTCTGAGGTTCATATCTGACAGAAATTCTTATCGCCTGAACACAGAGAATAAGGTGATACAACCACGTGATGCAGTGTTAACTAAATGAATTTGTTAAAGAACCTTAATACGGACTCATCTTAGGTTCTTATGTCTGTCAGTCCTACAGTAATAACATCACCTTGCTGACATTAGTAGACAACTCGACATTGTTCAACCTAGTACTGTAAGTTGTTCGTTTTACCTTGAGGAAAACAGTGATGAAGAGTAGACAATTCCGAGCGCGGCTCACTGTCGCTCCTGTAGCCCTCTTACGCTCTCTTATCATGTCGACCTCTCGCTCTATATCATGCCGACCTCTTGCTTTCTACCATGCCGACCTCTCGCTCTCTATAGTGCCGCCCTCTTGCTCTCTGTCATGATGACCTCTCACTCTCTATCATGCCGACCTCTCGCTCTCTATAGTGCCGCCCTCTTGCTCTCTATCATGATGACCTCTCGCTCTCTATTATGACGCCTTCTCTCTCTCTCTCTCTCTCTCTGGCATGACGACCTCTCTATCACGCCGCCCTCTCGCTCTATATCATGCCGTCATTCTCTCTCTCTCTCTCTCTCTCTCTGTCATGACGACCTCTATCACGCCACCCTCTCACTCTCTATCATGTCTCCCTCTCCCTACCTATCACGACTCTATAAACTGCCAAGAGAAAGATTTTTGATGACAAAGAAAAGAAAGAGTAAATAACAGAGTAGGGAAATAATAGAGTTCATGATAGAGGAAGTGAAAAGAGTAGTGGCAGGAATTAAAGTAGTTAAGGAGTAGAGTCACACAGTACGAGAGTAATGATAAGAGTAAAGGAATAGTTAGAGAGTATTGAACAAATAAAGTAACAAAAAGAAAAAAAAGCGAAAAAGTAGAGTAACGAGAAAGTAGAGTTACGAGAAAGTAGAGTTACGAGAAAGTAGAGTAACGAAAAAGTAGAGTTACGGGAAAGTAGAGTAACGAAAAAGTAGAGTTACGAGAAAGTAGAGTTACGAGGAAGTAAAGCAACGAAAAAGTAGAGTAACGAAAGAGTAAAGTAATAATGTGATAATTGAGTAAAGAAAGAGTATAATTTATAAAGGAGAGAAGCCAATTAATATAACGAGGTCACGTGAGGTTAAAGTATTTAGTGAGGGAGGAGGTTGTCTGTCCACCAGGTGAGGTGAGAGAGAGAGAGAGAGAGAGAGAGAGAGAAAGAGAGAGAGAGAGTTATGTAAATGATTGTAGAAGAAAATAAACACACAATAATCCCTTCATTCTTTTCATTTCCATCAGTTTCTTCATTCTCTTCTTTCTCTTCATTGTTTCCATTCTCCATATTCTACACTAGAGCCAAATAATGAACCATACCCCCCCCCCCCCTTAAACACACCTCATGACTCGCTAAATAATTTAACTTGGTGAATAAAATGATAAAATGACTCATTAACAACCTTTTAACACAAGTACTGCCTCACGATTTTGACCTGACCGGCTACAAGTTTGCTTCACCTCAGCCTTGTAAGTGAAGCAAACAGTTTCTCTTATATGACCTTGAATTCCTTGACAACCAACTCGTATATAAGGAGCACCAACTCAACTCACCGACACAACTCACCATTCACTGTGAGTCGTAAAGTCTTCCTGTGATATTTTTTCCTTCAACTCCTTCTTCAGTTCCCGACGAGGCCACCGAATATCAGTTTGTTTTTTCCCGGGTATTGTGGTTATAGAAGATCTTCAACCATGAGGGTTTCAACGATTATAATATTTGCCAGTAAGTTTTTTAGGGTTTCTGTAAAAAAAAAACAGGAGATAAATGTGTGTGTGTGTGTGTGTGTGTGTGTGTGTGTGTGTGTGTGTTAAGTAGTGATAATTTCAATATTTTGTTTTACATTGGGAAAAGTACAAGTGGTGACTACATAGTAACACAAAGTAAACAGGAACCTAACGTAACATAAACTAGTACTGTACATGTATTGTAACGCAGCAAAAGACGACTTGATTAAAATGGAATCAATTTTACCTTCAATGTTCAGATTTCATTGATAATATAGACATAAAAGTTAATTGTATCTGACAAAAGTTTCATCGTCTTTAAAAAGCATCAACAAGTACCTTAAAATATCTTAGGCGTTAAATGTTATTGAGAAACATTACATAATTGTTAATACTGTACTGACGTTTGTTTGATGTCTGTAGTAACTGAAATAGATACACACTTACAGGTACATGAAATACAGTAAGATACATATTTCCACTTTGTAATTTACTTCAACCATCTCATAATGATTCCACTTAAATCTGGAATGTGGAGTTGCAGTGTTGTCATTTCGTTGCATAAAGCCCTGCAACTTGACCCTTCCAGTCGACCTATGCCTGCGGTTGGCGGGGTGACGAGTGGGTGTGAAAATTTTTGAAATATGTTTGTAATACATGTAGTGAGGAGGCGTGAGAAAGGTCAGTCAGTCAGGAGTAATGTGAGGAGTGACTGTGTGAGTACATACGTTGTTCCAGGAGTTTATGTCAGTACCCCAGGAGTTAATTGTTAAGTTCATTGTTTAGTTCATTTCCAGTCAAAAATTTCTATTAACATGGGCCCGATTCTCAGTGGTTACGAAACTAAGGGTATTTGAAGTTAAAGAAAGATTTACACAATGTTATATTCAATAAACGGTATAAATATATAGTTTAGTCTATAGTAAATATTCAAAATGGCCGCCTTCAGCTTGGCTCCACACTCTAGCTGGTGGTAACATTGATTGAGTAACACTACCAAGAACATCAGAGTCGTTCTGCAAATGTTCCTCATCATCCACAAATCGACGAAGCAATTCGTCTCATCTAATCGTTTTTGGACTCGTATAACAAGCTGATGGCGGCCATTTTGAACATTTATTCGACAGATCGATCCATTTACATCACGTATTCCATACAGCATTTATAATTATATGCTGAAATATCTCTTTTATATCAAATACTCATCATTCCATAAACATTGAGAGTTGGTCCCAGATACAAGGAACATGTTTGGCTGTAAAGACCTCATATATAAAGTATATAGAGGGAGGTGGAGGGAGGTAGAAGCAGAGAGTGACTGTGGTCGGAAAGGGTAGGTAAGAATATGTCTACTATCGCGTCATTTTAACTTGTGTACTTGAGAAATGTTTGATTATTTATGACCACCAGGAGTTGTTATGTTGTTGGGCTATGTCAGGTGATCACTACACACACACACAACCTAACCTAACCTAACCACCAACCTAACCTAACCTAACCTAACCACAAACTAACCTAAACCTAACCTAACCAAATAATATGATGATTTATTCTCTTCTCAACAGGTTTACTTGGGACATCCTTAACGGATAAACTCAACCATTTAAGTTCAACAAACAGTATTCATGGCAACGGTAATGGAGGTAACGGCAATGGCAACGGTGGGAATGGCAACGGAGGACTAAGTTACTCCCCTCCAACAAATGGCCACAACAGTAATGGTGGCAACGGAGGTAATGGAAATGGCAATGGTAACGGTTTAAGCAGCTACCATCCACCAACATACGGCTTCAGCAGCAACGGTGGTAACGGAAACGGTAACGGGAATGGAAATGGTGGCAATGGAAATGGAGGTAATGGAAATGGCAATGGTAACGGTTTAGGCAGCTACCTACCACCAAAATACGGTTTCAGTAGCAACGGTGGTAACGGAAACGGTAACGGGAATGGAGGTAATGGAAATGGCAATGGTAATGGTTATGGCGGCTACCACCAACCTACGGTTTCAGTAGCAACGGTGGTAACGGAAACGGTAACGGGAATGGAGGTAATGGAAATGGAAACGGTAATGGTCGCTACTCCAATGGAGGTAATGGAAATGGCAACGGAAATGGTAACGGTAATGGTGGAAATGGCAACGGAAATGGTCGCTACTCCAATGGAGGTAATGGAAATGGCAACGGTAATGGTGGAAACGGCAACGGAAATGGTCGCTACACTAATGGGGGTAATGGAAATGGCAACGGAAATGGTAATGGTCAAAATGGCAACGTTGGTCGACGATACGGACTTCCAAGTGGAAATGGCAACGGTAATGGTGGAAATAATGGTCGGAAATGGCAACGGAAATGGAACTACTCAAATGGAGGTAATGGTGGAAATGGCAACGGTAATGGTGGAAATGGCAACGGAAATGGTCGCTACTCAAATGGAGGTAATGGAAATGGCAACGGTAATGGTGGAAACGGCAACGGAAATGGTCGCTACTCAAATGGAGGTCACGGTAATGGTGGAAATGGCAACGGAAATGGTCGCTACTCCAATGGAGGTAACGGAAATGGTAACGGCAACGGTCAAAATGGCAACGGGGGACAACGCTACGGACTTCCGTCAAACGGGAGGAATGGTAATGGTGGTTCTAGCAATGGCAACAACGGAAGTGGGTCAAGATATAGTAATACGAAGTATTTGTCATATTTTATCAGTAATGGTAGCAACGGTAATGGCGGCAATGGTAATGGAAATGGTGGAAATGGCAATGGCTATTCCAGTAGTAACGGAAATGGTTCTAACGGTAATGGAAATGGTCACTCTAGTAGTAACGGTAACGGATCCAACGGTAACGGTTCCAACGGGTCCAGCGGATACAGCTACCCGGTGCCAGACACACCCTCCGGCCTCTACGATACGCCCTCCCACTAGGCTCTCCTCACCTCACCTGTGTATACGCCAGAGCTGCTCTCTCTATATGTATAAACTAACAATATATCCCGAAAAAAATATTCATATTATATCTACATGAATATCTTTAATATATATGTATTTATTCAACGAAGCAGGAATGCGTACGTGTATAGACAACATGTTTCTTTTGTTTTTTTAAAGTCTTTTGTGTTTTTTTAATGAAATTGGACCTCTGGTAAAGTAGATCAGGTTCCAATAGTGTTTCTCTGTAATGTCTTGAATAGTTTCCTGTTGTCTATGCATCGTCTAAATGTGTCATTAAATTATAATAAAACATTATTTCGCTAACAAATACTTTTTTATCCTAATTCCTTAATCGTGTAGTATCTTTAAGTTTAATTTATACTTTGATAATATAAACTATAATAACTTGAGTGATAACAAGTAGTTTTAAAAAGGAAATAATTTTTTTTAGCTAACTGTGTGGTATGTAACAGCCTTTAGTAACAGTCATTACTAAATACATAAAATGAACTATAATTATACATAATCAAGACATTTTTATGAAGGCTCAAGCAAATAATGTAACTTGATAAGAATAAGTAATACATCATAACAAAACTACAGCCAACTCTTCCAGTACAGTATCATAAAGGTGTGTTCCAAGGTCCTCTGCCATATACTAATACAAGAACTAATGAAGAAATATCTCATCGTCTCTATACCTCAAGAATCATTCACTGTTGCTCCTCGCTGCCTCCGTTGTTTTGGGATCGAATTGGCGGGGATCGAATTGGCGGGAGTTTTATAGTGGAAAAAAAATTTTTGTTGAATAATTTAATGGAAACGACTATCACGTTTCCTTTATAATAGACAAATTTTAAGGTATATGAAAGAGGGAGATAATTCTATATTTAGAGAGGGAGAGATTGAAGTGTGGTGGTAATGAGTAGAATAAGACACTATCAACACCAACAGAATAATAGCCATGGTGGGAGACTTTATATATCGGTTCACTGAATTATTTATATAACCAGTACATTTAGGATGACTTTACCAAAACAGTATGTCTTTGTCTTTCTTTTCAAGTGTCTCGGCAAGATTGAAGGCCGTTTATTGCTGTGTTGTCCTAAAAGTCAATTGAGCTTTCGGTACACACTGTCTTATCACTCAGGTCTTTTAGGTTTATTTGTTAATATTTCTGGTTGAGATTTTGTAAGGTGATATGATACGACTTTTCGGTCACAATCCAAAGTTTCGACACCCCTCTGGCTGGGTGTTCGCCGAGGCCAGGTGATGCAGTGTTAACTAAATGAATTTGTTAAAGAACCTTAATACGGACTCATCTTAGGTTGTTATGTCTGTCAGTCCTACAGTAATAACATCACCTTGCTGACATTAGTAGACAACTCGACATTGTTCAACCTAGTACTGTAAGTTGTTCGTTTGGCTTTGATTTAATTGGCGGTTTATTGAGGTCTCAGAAACAGAAGTGTTGTCCTTGAAGACGCTAGGTTTAGTGACGAGGGTTATATGCAGTGTCTTATGGTCATGACAGGCGCCGTGAACACGAGATGTAGCATGTCCTCCCTTGTTCTTGTTTAACATTCATACCGACATGATGGCATCAGTTGACGGTAGTATCCGCTGAGCGTCCCAGGACGTGTTCCCACCCCACTTTATTCTTCTTTAAACTGTGAATACTTTTATAGTCTTACTTTTCACTGCTGCCATCAACCAGTTGACTTCCGGCTGCTTAAAACACTGTAAGTTTATCACGAGATGAATTGTAATCACAAGTATGTGACGATCATTAAAACACAAAGATTGGTGATCAGTAATCATTTACAGTACTTCTTGTTATATCTTATAGGATGACATTGATTTAAACGGTCAAAAGACGTTATGGATATTATATTTCAATTTCTTAAAATTTTCTCGTTTTTTACCAAATAATTGATGTTGACATGAACAAGGAACTCTGGTTCAAGTCCGATTGGTTCACTAACACCTGAGCTCTGATGTCTTAGAAGATCCTGAAACATGATGAGGGACTGTGTACCTCTAACAGGAACCTTTTTTTTTTCTTTTTTTTTTACGGGAATTAGCCCACCCGGGCACAGGTCAAACGACCCACAACGGAGCCTGGGGGGCGAAAAAAAAAGAGCGGAAAGAAATTGTAATTATAGAAAAAAAAGGTTTGTGACTTATCAAAATGTCTATGACAATCATCCTTCTCACAAAAGTTATTGAGCTGTAATGTGTTTAATCAAATGACAATTGTAACAGCACCGATTAAAACTGTTAGTGAGAGCAGCGTTGTCCTGGCGAATGTTTTTAATTATTTACTTGTTTCAACAACAAAAATCTAACCTAACCAACCAAACACACCAAATCACTGTGAAAGGATTACCTCGTAGATAATTATTTCTTTCATGCCCATTAAGACTAAACTCGTAAGTTTTGCTTCGTATCACTAATGAATCTCGAAGTGGTTCACTGTCTTGGTTTATAGTGGAGGTGCGGTTGGCTGGGCGTGTTATGTTCCGTCACCCTGCCTCGCCGGGAGCGCCTCGCATACCACACTCTTTAAGATTGGTTTAAGTTTATATTTAAGTGTATTTGTTGTCATGTGGTAAACTGAGCAGCGTTCTTGCAAAACATATAAATGAATCAGTTCGATAAGATCATTTTGGCTCGGCGACTCCTTTTGACCTGATGCACCTGTGTGGCGGTGACCTGTGTCCCTCATGAGCCGTGCGTCACCCCTGCTGCTGTGTTACTTCAGTGTCTGCCTGTACACCTGTGTATCTAAGTCAACGAGGAACTCTTTCCATATAACTCACTGTTGTCTTGTAGTGTTATAAGTTGAGTATTAATGTATTTCCATTTGTTTAATTCTCTTACCATTATCCCACTTCTTACATCAGTTATAATCAAAGTGGAATCTAATGATACAGCGTAAATCAGGTTAAGCTATCTGATAAAGTTGCCCAAGGAAGTTAAACTACTAGCATTAACCTATCCTAACCTATCCTAACCTGTCCTAACCTAACCTCTCAGGTGCCCGCCGCCGCTCTATGTTTACCACTAACACCTACAAGTCAAATAACATGTTGTGTACATCCGGGAAATTATCATTCATTGTTTTTATACCCTCCTTCTCGACCCCCCCCCCCGCCCCCCACTCTCCAACCCGCCTCCCTCCCCCTCACAACCCTCCCTCCTTCACGCCCTCCCAATCCTCCCTCTCTTCTACCTCCCTTTGTCACCCCTCCCAATCCTCCCCTGCTTCTCCTCCTTTCTCAACCATCCTTCCTTTCTTCATCTTCCATCTCCTTCCCTCCTCCTCCTACCCCCCAGCCCTCTGCCTCCACCCCTTCAACCCTCTTCCCCCTACCCCTCCCCTTCAACCCTCCACCAGCCCCCCCCCTCCCAACCCTCTTCCACCACCCCATCCCATCTTCCACCCTCTTCCACCACCTCTCAGCCCAACCACCCTCCTCCACCACCCCTTCAACCCTTTCCACCCCTTCCAACCCTCTTCCACCACCCCTTCAACCCTCTTCCACCACCCCCTCCAACCCTCCAACCCTCTTCCACCACCCCCTCTTCACCACCCCTCTCAGCAATCCTCCTCCTCCACCACCCCCTTCCCCCTGGCCCCACCACTCTTCCACCACCCCCTCCCAACCCTCCACCAACCACCCCTCCCAACCCTCTTCCACCACCCCACATCCCAACCCTCTTCCACCACCCCTCTCAGCCCAACCCTCCTCCTCCACCCCCCTTCCAACCCTCTTCTACCCCCCTTCAACCCTCTTCCACCACCCCCCTTCAACCCTCTTCACACCCCTTCAGCCCTCCTCCACCACCCCTCCCAGCTCTCCTCCTGCCCCTCCCACCTCCTCCCCCTCCCATCCTCCACCACCCCCTCCCCAGCCTCTTCCACCACCCCTCCTCCACCGTCCTCCCACCACCTCCCAACCCTCCTCCACCACCTCCCAACCCCTCCCCACCCCCTCTTCCTCCTCCACCACCCCAGCAACCCTCCTCCCCTCCTCCACCCCTCCTCCACCACCCCTCCCAGCCCTCCTCCTCCCCCCCAACCCTCCTCAGCCTCCTCCACCCCTCTTCCACCACCTCCCAACCCTCCCAGCCCCTCCTCCACCACCCCTCCCAACCCTCCTCCACCACCCCTTCCAACCCTCCTCCACCACCCTTCCCACCCCTCCTCCACCACCCCTCCAACCCTCCTCCACCACCCCCTTCCTTCAACCCTCCTCCACCACCCCCTTCCCAACCCTCCTCCACCACCCCCTTCCTCCACCACCCCTTCCTCTCCACCACCCCTCCCAGCCTCCTCCACCCACCCCTCCCAACCCTCCTCCACCACCCCTTCCAACCCTCCTCCTCCACCCCTCCCACCCCCTCCTCCACCACCCCTCCCAGCCCTCCTCCACCACCCCCCAACCTTCCTCCACCACCCTTCAACCCTCCTCCACCACCTCCCAACCCTCCTCCTACCACCCCCTCCTCCACCACCCCTTCAACCCCTCCTCCACCACCCCTCCCAACCCTCCTCCACCCAACCCTCCTCCCCACCACCCCTCCCAACCCTCCCAGCACCCCCCAACCTCCTCCACCACCCCTCCCAACCTCCTCCCACCCACCTCCAACCTCCCTCCACCACCCCTCCCAACCTCTTCCCACCACCTCCCAACCCTCCTCCCACCACCCCTCCCACCCCTCCTCCACCACCCCTTCCAACCCTCCTCCACCACCTCCCAACCCTCTCCACCACCCCTCCCAACCCTCCTCCACCCACCCCTCCCAGCCCCCTCCACCAACCCTCCTCCCAACCACTCCACAACCACCCCCTCCCAACCCAGCCCTCCTCCTCCACCACCCTCCCAGCCCTCCTGCTCCCCTCCCAGCCCTCCTGCCCACCCCTCCCACCCTCCTCCTCCCAACCCCTTCCAACCCTCCTCCTACCCCTCTCAACCCCCCTACCTTAAACAATAGATGAGTTACTCGTGAAAAAACAACAGTTTCTTTGACCAGTTTATCCATAAGTTGAAACAAACCTTTGGTGTGAGCTAAAAAAAAAGATCTTATTATTTCTTCAAGTGCTGTGACGTCAATGGATTTTTTAAATTAATCTTTTATCCTCGTAGATCCAGAAACTGACATGGATATCCGGGGTGTATGTAGTCATGTGTGTGACGTTCAAATTAGTCTACTGAACTATGATCACCCACACACACACACACACACACACACACACACACACACACACACACACACACACACACACACACCCCACACACCCCACCACCCCAACACACACACCACTCTAAATAATAACAATACCCTCTGGCTAAATCTGAGTAAGAAATAGTAAACACATTACACTTACACTCGTCAGGTGAAGCAATGTTTATCCCCGTCCTAGACAGTCGCCAGGTAAAAGCGACAGATAACTCCACTAAAAACCTCCACAGGTGAGTCTTGGCTGCCTACAGGAGTGAAAATATTAACATGAACCGATGAAAGAAAATGGTGAAGGGATAAATTGGATACTGTGGTCGTGAGAGGCATTTGGGTGAATGAAGAGGAGTAATGTGGCGTTGAAAAGTGGTCATGATTTGTACTTTTGAAAGAATGACAACAGGTTTTGTTTTTTATTCACAAGACTACAATATATATATATTTTTGAAGCTTGAAATGGATCACGTGAAGTTTATGCACCTTAGTTTATTTTATCTTAATGTTAACCACTCCAAACTTTAACCTAACATAACATAATCCAAGCATAACCCAAACGTAATGTAAAGTAACGTAACCTAACCTCCCCAAACGTAACCTAACCTAACCACTCAGGTAGCTTGGGGAGGGGGGGGGGTGTTTTATTAGCTGGTGAAATTAATTAGAGTGCCTGATCTTCATGTGATGCGATTGACAGCATATTATATCAAAGAGTGGTTGCTGGTGCTGAGCCACTCTATGAAAAACAACAATAGAATAACATTTATGCTATATATAATAAGTTATTATATATAGCATAAATGTTATTCTATTGTTATTATTAATAACTGATGAATTTACACGATAAGAGGAAAAAACTCACTATGCCTTGTGTACGTATGAAACAGCTTGTACTGTATATAAATCAGTCTCAAATTCGAAGAGCCGCGAGTCTGTCATCTACACCGTCCAGTACACAGAGTCACAGACACAGATGGAAGAATTTGATATACGAGTGTGGGACCTTAAAAAGTTGTCGTAGCATCATTAAGATATTATTTAAATGTAAAAAAAAAAAAAACCAGTGTGATATATTGTGTGGGGGAAGAAATTGGTGTTGGTGAGTGATTATGGCCGAGGTAATTATCTCGTTCAATTTGCTAACCACAGGAATTTATTTATCATGAATTTATATATATTGGAAAAGAGACCCATGGAACGTCGTTATGCAAAGAGATGTGAAATAATATATAATCTCATTGGAAAGAATCAACATTATATTTGGTGGTCTCAGTACACAGGTAGTTCGGTCTTCTGTAGACTTATTCATTGTAAGAAAATCACCATCATCCCAACTTAGAACTGATCATTAAGACGTCATTAAGGATTCTAGAACCAAATAAAGTTCTCGAAGGCGTAACCAAAGACACCAAAGAGAACAGATGGTAAATCGGATCCACCAAATGCCTCAAGACACAGACAGACACCTCAGTAATAAAAATGAAGGGAAGATTCCTCACCACCAGACCTTGAGTTCCCCAACAACAACGCATATAAAAGCAGGACCAGATCGACTCCTCATCACAGTTCTCCTTCACTGCTCGTAGCGATCTGTCGTTCCTCGTGACTTGGTCTGAACTCTTGCCTTCTTCACGTGACGCCACATAGGAGAGGACACCCGCCTTTATTGTACCGTGTTTACAAGACTTTTTCCAGAATGAAGATTGCAACGTATTTCTTATTAGCCGGTAAGTTATAATACAAGTTGTGTTAGAGATTTATTTCTTCATATACGAGTAGAAAAAAATATATACTGTATATTTAAATAACCACAACGAAACAAAAACAAAAATAAGATTCCAAATGGATTCAGACGACATATTTCGTTATATATTTTACACAGACAAACGCATTCATCTTTGTTTTTCACTTCACCTGAATCACAATAACGTCACCTGGATGTACAGAAAAGAAGTTAAAGTATCGCCAAAAAATTATATATCACATGAGAAGCCACATAGTTTTGACATCACAACATACCATCACTTAAGTACGATTCGCTGGGCCATTGTGGTTCCTTGAATGATGAAGTACACAGACCTGACAACCACCACTTGGACAAAGACGTCAGGCAAAGTGGTGTAATAATCCCACCTCTTTTAGCCACTTATTTGTGTTTACTGTTTACTTACGCCACAACACACTCCGTTCACACACTTTACGCAATTCGCATCACACTCAGTTCTCACACTTTACGCAATAATTCTGTCTCAGTATTTTTTTCGAAAAGTAAGTTCAGTATTGTTTTATTTGCAACTTAATTATGGCTATTTTGTATATGATGCCGTAGTGTAGTGGAGATAAAATTAAGATGGGGATATAATTTATGTTAGAGGTTTTAACATTATATAACGAGAGATGAATGGCAGTGTGTATTCAGGGGTTTGCAATGTTGTTAGGATAGTCCATTTAACACACACACACACACACACAACCTAATCTAACCTAACCACAACCTAACCTAAATCTAACCTAACCAAATAATATGATGATTTATTCTCTTCTCAACAGGTTTACTTGGGACATGCTTAACGGATAAACTCAACCATTTAAGTTCAACAAACAGTATTCATGGCAACGGTAATGGAGGTAACGGCAATGGCAACGGTGGGAATGGCAACGGAGGACTAAGTTATTCCCCTCCAACAAATGGCCACAACAGTAATGGTGGCAACGGAAGTAATGGCAACGGAGGAAATGGCAATGGTTTGAGCGGCTACCTGCCACCAACTTACGGATTCAATAGTAACGGTGGTAACGGAAACGGTAATGGCAGCAATGGCAACGGTAATGGCGGCCATTCTAATGGAAACGGCAGTGATAACGGTACAAATGGCAATGGAGGACAAAATTACTCTCTTCCAACAAACGGTCACAACAGTTATGGTGGCAACGGAAACGGAAATAATGGAAGCAATAGCAACGGTAATGACGGCTATTCTAATGGAAACGGCAGTAGTAACGGTACAAATGGTAACGGAGATAATGGTAATGGTTTAAGCGGCTACCTGCCACCAACTTATGGTTTCACTAGTAACGGTGGCAACGGAAACGGCAAGGGTAATGGCAGCAACGGGAATGGAAATGGCGGCAATGGCAACGGCAATGGACTCTATTCCAATGGTGGCAATGGAAATGGTAACGGCAATGGAAATGGTGGAAATGGCAACGGAAATGGTAACGGCAATGGGAATGGTGGAAATGGCAACGGTAATGGACGCTATTCCAAAGGTGGCAATGGAAATGGCAACGGAAATGGTAACGGCAATGGGAATGGTGGAAATGGCAACGGAAATGGTCACGGCAATGGGAATGGTGGAAATGGCAACGGTAATGGACGCTATTCCAAAGGTGGCAATGGAAATGGCAACGGAAATGGTAACGGCAATGGAAATGGTGGAAATGGCAACGGTAATGGGCGCTATTCCAAAGGTGGCAATGGAAATGGCAACGGAAATGGTAACGGCAACGGTAATGGTGGAAATGGCAACGGAAATGGTCACGGCAACGGTAATGGTGGAAATGGTCACGGTAATGGAAATGGTGGAAATGGCAACGGTAATGGACGCTATTCCAATGGTGGCAATGGAAATGCAACGGAAATGGTAACGGCAATGGAAAATGGTGGAAATGGCAGCGGCAATGGACGCCTATTCAATAAGGCAGCAATGGAAATGGCGGCGGAAATGGTAACGGCAATGGGAATGGTGGAAATGGCGGCAATGGACGCTATTCAGCGGTGGCAATGGGATAACGGCGGAAATGGTAACGGCAGTAGAGATGGTGGAAATGGCGGCGGCAATGGACTATTCAATGGTGGCAATGGAAATGGCGGCGGAAATGGTAACGGCAATAGAATGATTGAGTAGCAGCGGTAATGGACGCTATTCAATGGTGGCAATGGAAATAGCAGCGGAAATGGTCACGGCAATGGGAATGGTGGAAATGGCAGCGGAAATGGTCACGGCAATGGGAATGAGTGGAAATGGCGGCGGCAATGGCGCTTCTATTCAAGGTGGCAATGGAAATGGCAGCGGAAATGGTCGGCAATGAGATAATTGAGTGGCAACGGAAATGGTCACGGCAATGGGAATGGTGGAAATGGCAGCGGCAATGGACTATTTCAATGGTAACAATGGAAATGGCAGCGGAAATGGTAACGGCAATGGGAATGGTGGAAATGGCAACGAAATGGACGTTGTTCAATGGTGGCAATGGAAATGGCAACGGAAATGGTAACGGCAATGGAAATGGTGGAAATGGCAGCGAAATGGTCACGGCAATGGGAATGGTGGAAATGGCAACGGTAATGGGCGCTGTTCCAAAAGGCAATAAAATGGCAGCAAAATGGTAACGGCAATGGAAATGGTGGAAATGGCAACGGTAATGGACGCTATTCCAATGGTGGCAATGGAAATGGCAACGGAAATGGTCACGGCGGAAATGGCAACGGCAATGGAAATGGTGGAAATGGCAACGGCAATGGACGCTATTCCAATGGTGGAAATGGCAATGGGAATGGTGGAAATGGCAGCGGCAATGGAAATGGCAACGGCAACGGTAATGGGAAGGGTGGCAATGGAAATGGCAACGGAAATGGAAGCTACTCCAATGGAGGTAATGGCCAAAATAGCAACGGTAACGGGTCCAACGGTAACGGGTCCAACGGTAACGGGTCCAACGGTAACGGGTCCAACGGGTCCAGCGGATACAGCTACCCGGTGCCAGACACACCCTCCGGCCTCTACGATACGCCCTCCCACTAGGCTCTCCTCACCTCACCTGTGTATACGCCAGAGCTGCTCTCTCTATATGTATAAACTAACAATATATCCCGAAATGTATTAAAGGCTTTCATGTTTCTCAAGTCTACCAGTCATGTCTGATGCGACGACGGGTAATATTCAAATTATCTCTACATGAATTTGTAACTAAACAATAATTATCAAATTATCACTCCATGAATTCCTTTAATATATTTTGTATTAGTCAATGAAGCAGCAACGCGGTAATGTATAGACAATATATCTGTAGATTTTTGAAGTCTTTCGTGGTGTGGAGTCTTCAGTATTTGTTTAATTTATTCTGACCTGTGACAAAAAATAATCAGGTTTCAATAATATTTACATGTGCAGTAAGTTATATTTCTTGAATACTTTCATGCCATTTATTTACTGTTTAGAGGTGCCATGAAATTATAATAAACATTTCTCACTAATACTTATTTTATATCCGTTAAACCTGTGTCATTTAGTACCCATAAATTTAATACATTCTCAGAAAATTGCGATCGTATCTGGAATCACATTAATTCATCTAAAAGAACAATAATAGAAACTCTTATATAACCATCGGGAGGGAGCAATCATTAATAAACTATGTTTCATTAATGTTTCTGTAACCTTAAGTACAGTATGAAATAGCTTACATGATCGACATCCTTAATGAACTGAAATCACGTACTGAAATGTGTAGTGCAGTGTACAGAAGTCACGGGTCAGGCTCACTTATGACGAATTTGGGTTTGAATGTGAAAGACTCAGACTTGGACTTGGCCTTTTAACATAATAGAGTAGATAAAATAACCACCACAGTCCAGTTGAAATTTACCCCAAGCCGATGTCCCCAAGGTCTCCACGAACTCCTTCCTGAGGACCCCTTCCACTTTATCTCTAAAATCTTTTTTCTCCTCCCGTGTGGTCTGCCAGCCTGTCCTCTTCTCTCTCCTTTTCTTCTTTTGCATCTTAATAGTTTTCCTCTTCTTCGTTTCCAACATCTACATCCTCCTCCTCCAGTCACACAGGACACCAAACTGCTTAAAGAACCTCTACAGTTGAGCCTAAGGTCCATATTGGCCCAATTTACTTTAGTGTCTCACTTGGTGACACTGTGGAAGCCTTGGCATAGCAGAAGACTGTTTATCGGCATCAATGACTTCACACTTTGCTTTTCTCCAGCCATTATAGTCTGCCTGTATAAGTTAAAGTACCTTGTATTGAGCTTTGCTATACAGTCATTTACCGCCAGAAAAATATAAGTTTATCCTAAACCTTCTTCTTGAAGGACCGTTTTCTGTTATAAATTCTCAAAGAAAATGAAGATAAATTAGTGGGTCTTAGTTATTTTTATATATTGCAGTAACACCTATTAATTTTATTTCTACTTTTATCCCCTTCGTCACTGATAGGCTCGTTAGCCGCTTGGGTTTAAAAAGTAGCGAACTTTGATTCCAAAGACAGAATATATTTCTCAGTCCTTGCTGTACACCATCTGTACGTCAACGGCTCCCCGCAGGCAAACTGAAGAGTAGGATACGCTTCTTTCCTACCTGATGTGTACATGGGAACGGGGAGGGGAGGGGTGCGCTTAGGGTGGTGCTGCACCCCAATATTATGGGTATAAGGTGCCATACATTATACCACAGAGTATCTAGGACACTAGAATTAATATTCAGCACTTCCTGGTAAGATTTGATTCCCGCGATAATGGGTGTGAACCCGCCAGCAAGGTCGGGCAATATCTATGGACAATTGCATTAATTCTTGCTTTTCACCACTGCGGTCCTGAGTTCAAATCCCTGGGTCGAATGTGAGAAGGGGTGTGTTATTCAGTAAGACCTTCCCAAACATCACAGGTTTTCTCCGGGCACACCGGTCTCCTCCCGTACCAACACTTAATGAAGGTCGTAAAAAAATAAAGGCCGACCACCCAAACGGCTAGTGAGGTGATGTTGAGTGGTGGCAACTGGAAATTAGAAATAAATAAATAAAATAATGCATGACCATCAATCTGCCCCTCAGCCTCTGTCCTCCAAGACCTGACACGTCTCTTGGCTTTATGTCGTTAGAACTTTGTTGTTATACTTTTCCTGTGGATTCCTTATAATGTTCGTTATGATGTTGACTCTTCCTAAGCCTGCCTGTGATCATGGCCTCTCTGATGTTCGACTTACAGCCTCCCTCCTCTGCTGAGGAAATAAAATACTTCGACTCGCTCACCTCCCTACAACACATCACAGAGACGAACAAAGATCTGATAGTTTGTCCATCCAACACTACAATCATTATATTTCTTCCCCATATAATTAAATGTACATGAATAAAATACCTACTTTATAGATAGCTTCTTATATATTATTTCGTGGGTTTTTTCAAGTACATTTCCTGGTGAATTTCATTTTAGTATTGTTTTTTTTAATTTAATTCGCAGTGTATTATAAGTTGTGTTATCATATCAGGAAAAGGTGTTGAGGCAGAGCAACAACGATGACAACTACCTGCGTCACAAGTCCTTAGAGAGAGAGAGAGAGAGAGAGAGAGAGAGAGAGAGAGAGAGAGAGAGAGAATTCCCGAAATCTTTTATATAAAAGCCAGATATTTGCAACACACTTATTATAAAAGCTTAAAAGCCTAATATCTAAATCATAGAAATGTACCTAACGACAACTATTCTGTTAATGTGTTTAGGGATTAATTATGGTTACAAAAACTTTAGCTCAATAGTTTATTGCCAAATCGTACAGAAAAAAAGTGATTATATTCAAAACTTACGATCCATTAAAACAGCCTGACTGACATGTGACTTAAGTGGGAAAATGTACAAATTATACCAGGAGACGATTTTGTGGGTGAGGTTGTGGGCGTCACAAGAGGGGTGAGGCGGCTGGACGGGGAAGGACTCGGAGTCACACTGCTGTTTGATACTCCACACCTGTGCCAGCAGGAGCAATTGGTGCAACATTAGCATCTGCTGGTGCAGCTGCAGGATCTGCTGGTGTAACTGAAGGATCTACTGGTGCAGCTGCAGGATTTACTGGTGTAGCTGCTGGATTTACTGGTGTAGCTGCAGGATTTACTGGCGCAGCTGCAGGATCTACTGGTGTAGCTGCAGGATCTACTGGCGCAGCTGCAGGATCTACTGGCGCAGCTGCAGGATCTACTGGCGCAGCTGCAGGATTTACTGGTGTAGCTGCAGGATCTACTGGTGCAGCTGCAGGATCTACTGGTGCAGCTGCAGGATCTACTGGTGCAGCTGGAGGATTTACTGGCGCAGCTGCAGGATTTACTGGTGTAGCTGCAGGATCTACTGGTGCAGCTGCAGGATCTACTGGTGCAGCTGCAGGATCTACTGGTGCAACTGCAGGATTTACTGGTGCAGCTGCAGGATTTACTGGCGCAGCTGCAGGATTTACTGGTGTAGCTGCAGGATCTACTGGTGCAGCTGCAGGATCTACTGGTGCAGCTGCAGGATTTACCTGGCAGCCGCAGGATCTACTTGCGCAGCCGTGATTCACCTCCTGGTGCAGCCGTAGGATTCACTTGCGCAGCGCCGCAGGATTTGGTTTCTGGCGCAGCTGCAGGGATCATTTTGCGTAGCTGCAGGATTCAATTTGCGCAGCCGCAGGATCTACTTGCAGCCGCAGGATGTTTACTCTGCGCAGCTGCAGGATTTACTGGTGCAGCCGCAGGATTCACTTTGCGGCCGGGCAGGATTCACCGGTGCAGCCGCAGATTTACTGGTGCAGCTGCAGATCCACTGGTGCAACATTAGGGGATTTCCCTGGCAGGGCGGATTTCTTGGGCAGGGGCGGATTTCGGTGCTGGGGCGGATTTCTGCAGTGCAGGGGCGGGATTTATTGGCAGAGGCGGCGGATTTCCTGGTGCTGGGCGATTTCTTGGTGCAGGAAGCGGGATTTCTGGCAGCAGGGACGGGATTTCTTGGCGCAGGCGCGGGATTTCTGCAGGGGCGGATTTCTTGGTGCAGGGGCGGGATTTCCTGGTGCTGGGGCGGGATTTCTCTTGGCAGGCGCGACTTCCTGGCAAAGGGATTTCTAGCAGGCGCGGGGATTTCTTGGTGCAGGCGCGGGATTTCTTGGTGCAGGGGCGGGATTTCTTGGTGCAGGGGCGGGATTTCCTGGTGCAGGGGCGGGATTTCTTGGTGCAGGGGCGGGATTTCTTGGTGCAGGGGCGGGATTTCTTGGTGCAGGGGCGGGATTTCTTGGTGCAGGAGCGGGATTTCTTTGTGCAAAGGAGGGATTTCTTGGTGCTGGGGCAGGATTTACTGGTGCAGGGGCAGGATTTCTTGTTGCAGGGGCAGGATATCCTGGTACAGGGGCAGGATATCCTGGTGCAGGGGCAGGAAGTCTTGGTGGAAATGGAACAGCGAAAGGATCATTTGGTCTTCGATATCCCGGTGCATCGTACGGATTGGTTGGCCTGTTTGAAGGGTCCGCCACTGAGGGACTACCAGAAGCTGTGTCCGAGAAGAACTCAACAAAGATGGTGTCGTCGTTGTCCAGGAATGGTGGTAGAAAAGGTAGTCCCAAAACTCCTGTGCGTCTGTTGGAAGGACTGTTCGGTCTGGTGGGCCCAAACGGTCCGAATGGCATGAAGGAAGGGAATGGCGAACCATTTCCTACGCTGACACCAAAACCTACATTTTGTGGTCGTTGAGAGCACTGACACTTGCAGCATCTGTCCCCGGGGCTGAGAAACAGGCAGAGGTTCTTACATCTGGGCACCTTAGGGCAGATATGTGCGTCGTCGCCACAGTAACACTCACGACATCCATGGCGACCCACGGCGATACGGCATCCAGGCGGGCATCGTAAGCGTTGCCCATTGCGACACCGGGGCCAGGGACCACCCAGGGCTCCTGGACCAGCGAAGGAGTTCTGATTTGGTTGTGCTGCTCCTACTGAAACCTCCGGCCTCAACGGAAATTCGCTTGGAGGTTCTGGCTCAAATGGGGACATTTCAAAACCAAATGGTGTTGGTGTGCGCTCAAAAGCAGCAACCGGATTTTTAGGGACGAGTGTACAGTTACATAAAAAGCAACCACTGTTGTCGTCCCTGTTGATACACCCACGAAGACATCTAGGTACGGCTGGACAGGTGCCAGGACCATCACAGCGGCACCGGCGACAACCGTCTTCGTCATAATCCATAGTACATCCATCATGGCAGGTGACGGGAGGGCAGCTGACCTTCGGGGTGCTGCACACACATCCTGGACACCCGTTGTCATCCAAGATTGTCTGACAGTCGGAGGAGCATGACTGGAGGGCAGGACACACCACAGGGTCAGGCTGGGGACAGTCGCAGCCACCACAGCCGTCGGGTCCTGGTCCAACAGTACAGCCTGGCGCACACTCCAGTGTCACATTGGCGGGACAGTCTGCCAGGGCCACCCCATCACAGATACACACTGGGCAGGAACCATCTGAGCGAGGCACAGAGACACACGACTCCTGACACACACGACAACCTGTAACAGTGGTGTTGGATTAGTGATGATAACATAAACGACTTTCAACATTAAAACTGAAACGAAATGATCTTGAAAACTCAAAGTGACATTTGACAGAGTGTGAAGACATTAGATTAACTGTAACCCAAATAGACAAATTAACGATTACATCAGCTCCTGCTAAAGCATTAATTACAGTAACAAGAACAAAAAGTATTTAAGAGAACAGGCTACTAACTGCAACAGCCTTGATGACTGTATAAATAGAAAGAGAACCTGTAATAAAAGCAACATTGGAAAAGCCACTGACGCCCACATACCTCGACGTCTAAAACAGCATAACAACACAACTCGCAACAAGAAAAGTAATGACAATAACGACAAAAGGTAAAAATAAAAGATAATAAAAGCTGTGATAATTTTCCCATCAACGAAAAAAAAAATCAAAATTGTTTACAAAAGTCATTATTATAACAAAAACAACAATAAAAACAAAAATAACACGAAAATACCCGAAAAAAAAGAGAAACAAAAACTCAAACTGCAACAAAAACACAAACAAAAGCAAAAAGGATTAATTACCCGGGAAGATAATCAATGTAAATTAGAGACGACAGAACGACACACGACCCAACAGATGTATCACGACTCACGAATACCCCAGATGTATTACCTTGATCTCTGGCTCCAAGAAGGTGTAAACCCTCTTAAGCTCCTGTACTCTGCTTCATAAGACTGAGTTTACACGCTATAGTTTACCTTGAGATGGGTCGGTTGTGTGGAGAACTGAACTTAGCGCCAACAGAAACAAAAGATGAACGCCATAGGACAGAGGATAGAAAAAGAGAGTATGATGGATAGATGGCAAGGTAAGAGAGAGGTGAAAGAATGCGAAGGTAAAGAGAGGGGAAAAAACTAGCGGAATTAGATAGATGTGCACAGATAAACGCGTGTACAAACAGAACGATAAACGAATAGACATATAAACAGAAATACGGATAGAGAGATGAGACAAACAACAAAAAAGTAAACAAACTAAAAGATGCAAAACAGGGTGGTGCATTAAGTCCCTTTACCGACTGCAAGTATCTAGGTAAAACGATGTTATGCACAAAAAATTTCGTGCACATACACTTGTTCGTTTCGTACACACACACACACGTCACTCTATACACAAGACGTTTCGTACACAGAGCCATAAGTCGTGCTGTACAGTATATACAATCATGGTTAATTAACTCACATGATAACAATAATTATCCAACCCACACTAATTCAAGGTCGACGCGGCAACAAAACACAGAATATTCTAGTTTTTTAAAATAAGTCAAGACATCACTAAAAATAACGCTGTCTGGTCGGAGTTTTATCTCAATATCTACTTCACTTTTCTCATGTTAAGAAATGTAAGCAAATTTTTTTACGGTTGAATAATATTTAACGCGACATAGCTCCCTCCCCCTCCCGGCAACCCCTCAAGATGACGGAAGTGTAATCAAGCCCACCAAGAGCGGCTGCGAGACGTCAAAGATTACTGGAACCGCGACTTTAAAAATAACATAAGTAATTAATGAATGAACACTGATAGATAAAAATGAGATAATTATATTAGATAGAGACGAGTAAGATAACAAAACATGAGTAACAGCAGGATGAGATGAGAGAGTAGCACCTACATTAAAGAGATGTTATTTTATCAGCGCTATCAATGTCAACAACAAGGATAACATTACAAACACGGTGACATCATTAACAATAACATCATTAAACTCTTATTAATGTTAACACGGGAACACGAATACTGATAATGTAATAATAATACAAGTCGATCAAAGTAAAACCACGAACTCACGTCACCACATGAGCCAGAAGAAGATAATAATCTGTCTAGCCACTAAACAACTTCCAGCTAACACAGTGACTAACGAAGGACTGAACACCTGGCTTTGTTACTAACTACACCTGAGAGAATCACTTGGTATCGAGAACTAACCTGTGTAGACGTTAATTACTGTATCAAACATCCTGGCAGGTAATTATATAGAAGTTTGAGCGTTACCTGTAGGAGTCAACCTGATGATCGCCTCATATTAACAACCTGTAGCTTCTATCTTACAGCAATGGTCTTTAGTTACAAGTATTATTTAGTCTCACCTGTGTAGGTTTGTGCTGAAGTTAGGGCCCCTAGCATGAGCACCAGCACCGCCACCACTACCACCATGTTGACAGCTGAGTCCTGACAAGTGTTGGGGGGATCAGGTTTGGACTAAGACAACCACCAGGCCGTGCCGCTCTCACTTACCTACTCCCTGCCTGTGCTGCCGCCTCTGTTTTTATAACCTTGGATCCCTTGCTTCGCCGTGTGTGTGTTTGGGGGGGGGGGATGTAGCAATTTTTGTTTCCTTTTCAGTTTTCGCCATCACTTATATGTTTGTTATAGAAGATATTTTTGGCTTTCAATTTAGGGAAATTACTGTGTGTGTGTGTGTGTGTGTGTGTGTGGCGAAATATATGCCTTCATGTGCCTGTATGTATGGGTACACGTGCACAGGTATGTTATATCTACTGTACTCGTAAATGCAGGATGTTCTTGTATGAGCGTCCTTGTGTCTATTGACTGATGTAATTGGCGTATCTATCAACCAGATTTACTTAGATTTATTTTTGCAGCTCCCTTCGCGTAACTCCTTTCAGCAAAAGAATTCACCATAGCAAATGATATTTCATAGTCTCGAATACGAAAATGAATATATTGTCTATGGTATAAAAATACACAGAGAACACAGTCTATACTTCCATGTAATATTTTAGATGAGTATCTTGGTACATAAACATCATAAAGTTTGAAGGTTAGTGTCGTGTGTACTCATGGCTGGTGACGTTGGTTGTGGTGAGAGGCGGCACCCGGACAAGGCTCCTCACGACACACCTCCCACAGTCACGGAAAACCATGATGAGGCGATAAGGTAGTTTTTCCCTTAAAAATTGCTTATCAGACTCTGGTATAGCATGAAGGAGCAGTGTTACGCGTCCTGATGCCGTCATGACGTCAGGGTGGTGAGCGAACTTTTCCAGGGATTCTGTTGACACAATGAGTTGCGTGTGGTCGTCGCTGGCTAGCCACTCCCTCACCTGCACCTCCCTCTCTCACGCTGCTCATCTCTCTCCCCGCCTGTGTAGCAGGATGTACCTCCCTTACCCCTCACCCCCATCCTATTCCTCCTCACTACCTCGTCCCTTCCCCGAGGCTGCAGTAGGACAAGCCTAGACTCTTCCCCCTTCACCCACCCCACCCCCGCCTCTCGGAGGACCTACACCCACCCAAATAACAAAGCCTCTTCCCACTCCCTCCCCTCCACATCTTATCTCAAGACTACTGCAGAGTTTTTTCGTTGCACTTCAAACTAATATGATCTAAAGAATAGCAGAGATACGCTAGTAATGATCTCTCCCACCACCCTTCCTCCCCCCTGCAGGTGTCAAGTTCTCCATCACAATATGCACCCCCACCCACGTCCCCACCTCCACCCTACCGTCACCTCCACACACTCCACTCGACCCCTCCCAGGTCATTTCAAGGACACCACGAAACGCTGCAATATTTTCAATGAGTAAGTCATGCGCTGCCAGTGTTTTAAGGAAATAGCGGAGCCAGAAGATTAGATTACGTCGTACAGGGAGTGTCTAGGACCCTAGGTCCTTGTGTAGTTCCGCATGTAAATATCAAATAAATATAAATATATATATATATATATATATATATATATATATATATATATATATATATATATATATATATATATATATATATATATATCATGTAGATCCACAATGGAAACGTGGATAAGATAAATCTTGATAAAATCACACAGGGAAAAGGGAAACGATGGAGCACCTTAGCTTTCGTCTTTATTCAAGACATCTTCAGAAGCAACTGAATTACAAAGACTGAGAGAGGCTTATGTACACAGGGTGACCTTACAATTTTTAGACAAGCTTAGTTATCTTGGCCCTAGTATTAACTTCAAAACAGAAAGAGAGATAAATGGATCCCTTCCATTTCTTGATATGCTTATCATGAGAAATCGACATAACTATAAATTGAAGGTGCACGAAAGCCTACACAGGTAGATAGCTTCATACATTTTTTATCGAGTCACCATGAGTCTACCAAAATGTCAGTTTTTTCTGCTATGTTTTTGAGATGTTTACGTATTTGTGACCCTGAATTTATTGAAGAAGAACTGCAACACATTCAGTCCATTGAACAAAAACTTGGGCACCCTTCATTGTTTGTTGATCCTTGTTTTAAAAGGGCTAAAAAATCCTTTTATTCTACTCAAACTCGGCAAGTTCCTACATTTAAGAATATTTTGACTCTACCTTATCGCAATGAATTTATCCCGTTAGTTCAGTCCCTAGAATTATTAAACATTGATGTTGTTTTTAAGTATGACTCAACTATTACTAATATATTAATTAAGAATAGCCCAACCTTGAATGTAAATTGAAGTGTTTACTATATTCCATGTAGCAATTGTAATGGAAATTATGTAGGTCAGACTGGGGAAGCATTGCAACTCAGAATTAAACAGCACAAGTACAATATTAGAACAGCATCTGAAAGCAGTGCACTGTTCGTTCATATAAGGAACAATTATCATCCCATAGATTGGGAAAACAGTTTAGAAGTGTATAAATCATCATGTGTCACAGAAAGACTTCTGGTTGAACCAAGTTTGATTAGAGAAATGTATTCTTTAAACCTTAGTGATGGTCAGTACAAAACTGATAATATGTTACACAAATTTATTTGTCAGTGGCCCAAGGTTAAAAATGCTCTGAAAGCATGTAAGGTAGATGTATGATAGATGATCAGTGGGTCTCATATTTTTTACTTGACGTGACATGACGAGTTATGTCGCCCGTTCTTATAATCTCTTCTTATGTTTGCTGTGTGGTTGGTGTGTGGATTAGTGGATGTCATGTTTTTTGACCTGACCTCATGTTTTGTAAGGTCACCCTGTGTACATAAGGCTCTCTCAGTCTTTGTAATTCAGTTGCCTCTGAAGATGTCTTGAATAAAGACGAAAGCTAAGGTTCTCCATTGTTTCCCTTTTCCCTGAGTGATTTTATCAAGATTTATCTTATCCACGTTTCCATTGTGCATCTACATGATAAAAAATATATATATATATATATATATATATATACCTGTATATATATATATATATATATATATATATATATATATATATATATATATATATATATATATATATATATATATATATATATATATATATATATATATATATATATGTATATATATATGCGGAGCTACTATAAAGTACAGTGTGTATGTTTTGTATGTTTCATGTGTGTCTCCTTGTTATCTACAGCTACAGCTTTGACGATAGAAAACTTAAATTTACCTACGAGGCCCACCTGCAAATCAGTAGTGTCCCGAATTTGGAATTTGGGGGTTGGCCTCAGTCGTCGGCCCTCACCCCGAAAGGTAGAACACCCATTAAAATAAGTTTAAATTTGTGGGCGGGACCGACTCCCACCTAAAAGTGACAGTGTAGTGGATGTAGGATAAATTAGCAGTGGATGTAGCGAAGTTAAGTGTACCCAACACAACCCAACTTACTTTAGGTAGACTTTAGCTACGTTGTGGTGATGAACGACGTCTTAAATGAACAGACCAAACTTTACCGTATACAAATTAATTGCCATTAAGCTGTAGCGATAAAAACAAACAGCTATCCCGAATAAGCAAAAACGCCAGTTACTTTATAAGGCTTAATTGGTGGTTATTTCTATTTAGCCGTGTGTGTGTGTGTGTGTGTGTGTGTGTGTGTGTGTGTGTGTTTTCAAGTCTTAACATTAATATTACTTCAGACATATTACTGACATTCACATTACCTAGATTCTGGACAACAAGGTGTTAGTCAACTTCACACACACACACATACACACACACGCACACACACAATAATAATAATATATTATTGACTCCTCACAACACATCTCGACTCATTCTTTCAGTTAAAACAAACTAAATTGATATCTACAGTATATTATTTGATACCGTTTTAGAGTTATCGGGGGACTACCTAATATTTGTCTATCTATTAGAGTATAATAAAGTGTTAGACGAGCAGTATAGGTTTAATTTATATTTGATTGACAATTTCTTTAGGTTTATAATTATATTTGTATTAGAATCTATACTTACTGAATATCACATTAGCTTGCTTGAGCGGGAGTGTTAAGTCGGTGTTGGTGTATTATTATTATTATTATTATTAGATAAAGGCATTTCATAAATAGTGCAAGTAGTGTAGTACAGTAGACACCGTGAAAATAGTTAATTAATTATATCAAACTTAGGAAAGTAAAAATTCTATGAAGGGGCAGTGAAAGATTAGGGGAATTAAGTTGTGATCAGTCGGGGTAGATATGTGTGACAAGTAAGGGTGTGTACTTTTATTATCACTACTATAGAAGCCTTCTTTTAACTCTGTTTCAGCTCATTCGTCCATAAAAATGGTATTTTCTTGAGTTAACCACAAAATCGTGTTCTCTTTAGTTAGCCATGATATCGTGTTCTCTTATACAAATACTACAGAAAACTATTGAAGGGGTAACTCACTAAAATAGCTGCTATATTTTTAACAAACACTAAATTATCTATCAAAAATAAGATTATATTCATTATTGTCATATCCTTAATCATATGACATGGTCACGCTCACATTCATTCATATTCCAATCATTTATAAAAAATATATATTTTTGTGAGTTAGGCATGCAAACATTTTCTCCAATTCTTAGACCAGAGAAAATGTTTCATGGCTAACTGATTAAAATAATAAGTTTTATTGATGAATGAACGGAGTATAAATGAGTGTGGATGTTAAGAGAAAATAAGTACTACTGTGACCATGACATTAGTTAAAAATTATTTTGCCGTAAATTGGGGACTGAAAACTGGTTGACTGTTTTTAATTTTATGAATTTGATTTATTTATTATGATAAAACCTGTACAAATGGTCTCGAGAATGGCAAATGCTCCTTAACATTTCGAAATACAAGATCCTACACGCAGGATAAAACAACCCTAAGCATAAATATTCTCTTAATACCACTTTCATTGGATACTGTCGATAAGTGACCATTGGGTAAATAAGGTAATTTACTTAAGTGTTCTCATTTATAAAGAAAAAGTAATTTATTTCTCTCCTTCTACAACAGATATGTCTATAACTCGCCAATATGTGTATAACAAATCAATACATAATATGGGGTTTCAAATATCGCTCTACCACCTCCTCTCTACTACGACCCTGAGAGAGAGAGAATACAGACTCATATTTAATTAACACGTTCGGGGAGAATTTAGCACGGGAAGACATGGGTACTGGGTTGCTGACTTTGGGTCGTGTTCTGACAAAAATAAACGTAAGAGGCATATCACAACACCTGGTGAGACGCTAGAGCAGGTCGAGAGATCAGCTGATGTTGTTATTAAGGTGACGCAAGAGTCGTGACGTTACACCGATACCATAGTTTGGCGAAACTCGTAGGTCGTGAGCGTGATCCCCTGCAATCACACACACACACACACACACACACACACACACACACACACACACACACACACACAGCTGAACCAGGGAGACGACAATATCACGAAGATCCGTGAAATCAAGTGAATGGAAAAATATACAGAGCTGTGATTATCTTCCAGGGTAACAAGTTCATTTAGAATATATTGAGGGTAAGACATACTAAACTGTAACGTGTTATTTGCTGAGTATACAATATTGAAGGTTAACATTCATGCCAATTGAGCATATATCAACACAGAAAAAAATGAATCATTAACTCCCCGGCCCACACCACCCTGCTCACCTCTGTCTCTCTCCTGTTATCTGTCACGCTCGTGGGCACTCTTGTCGCGGCCACCACACTAACGATCTTGATACTTGCAAAAATAGTGTGTGTCAGAGTGAGTGGTGGAGCCGTGTGCGTGTGTGTGTGTGCGTCTAGATCACATAACCCACAAGTACGATTTTTTTGGAGTTACTGAATTTATTACAAAGGTCCTTAAATCACTGTAAACAATAAACTATTTAATGAATGATGTTGGGTTAATAATACTTCACCCTAACCTTAGATTCACCCCTCTCCCCCGCCCCAGCAGTTGTATGGAGAGTTACCATCACCACACACGACTTAACAACGATCATTCCTCTTTATCGTAACGTGGCGAAAACACTAACGAAGCTGAGGTAGGGGCTGGAGGTACTCTTCCCCCCTCGTTCCCTTGTCCCCTCTCGTCCCCCCTCGCCCCCTCGTCCACATTACCATACTATAAAAAGCCATAATTCCAAGCGGTAACACAACACCTTTTTAAAACATTATCTAATGCTCTATAATCATCCTCTTGTTACTTGTATTAACTCGTAATGTTGTGATCGTCATAATTACATCCTTATTAGTGACTGTGTGTGTGTGTGTGTCGCGCCACAGTGTTAGCGGTGTATATGATGATCACAATCTCTCAAAAAGTCGGCAGGAGGTGAAAGTGCATCATGGCGCAGAATGAAGCTAATGACTCGAGGCAGCAAAAACACGAGCTAGATGCTGGAGTCTCGTACACACACACACACACACACACACACACACACACACACACACACACACACATAAGAACACAAGAATGGAGGAAACTTCAGCGGGCCTATTGGCCCATATTGGGCAGTCCCATTTACACCCAACCCCTATTGCTCATATATCCATCCAACCTATGTTTGAAGCTATCCAGCGTATTCGAGTTAATGATTATATTTGGTAACTTGTTCCACTCATCCACTACTCTATTTCCAAACCAATGTTTACCTACTTCACGCCTAAATCTGAATTTGTCTAATTTAAAACCATTGTTACGAGTTCGCTCCTGGTTGGATAGTTTGAGTACCTTTGTAATGTCCCCTTTGTTCATCCCCGACTTCCATTTATACACCACGATCATATCGCCCCTTACTCTACGTCTCTCGAGGGAGTGCAAATTAAGATGCTTTAACCTGTCTCTATACTCAAGGTTCCTAATGCCCGGGATTAGTCTTGTCATTCTCCTCTGAATTCTTTCCAAGGATTCTATATCCATTCCGTAATACGGTGACCAGAATTGAACTACGTAATCCAAGTGAAGTCTCACAAGCGCACACACACACATACATTGTCACGTCAAGAACTGTGTGATTAGGCAACAGCTGATGCAGTTCACAACAGCACTAGTAACACACTTCAATATTTACATGAGAGGATCTTCAACACACACATATGTTACACACAGACACATGAGGTATGAGACAGTAAAGGTATAATGAGTCACACACACACACACACGCACGCACACACACACACACACACACACACACACACACACACACACACACACACACACGTAACGAAGGAAAGACATTCACACGACACACACAAAGAAACTACCCCCTTCACTCACAGGCTTAGACTCATCAATGGCAAAAGAAGACCCGAAACACTCAGCTGGTGATCCACATCTCCGGAACACTAGTGAGGGGGAGAGGGAAAAATACACGAGAAATAGAAAGTAACAAAGGGAACAAGTGAAAGGAATGACAGGGAACAAGAGACTAAGAAGTAACAAGAGAATGATAGGGAACAGAAGGGAGATACAAGTAACAAGCAACAGGTAACGAGAAACAATAATACGTAACGGGTAACGAGGAACAATAACAAGTAACGAGGAACGATAACAAGTAACAGGTAACGAGGAACAATAATACGTAACGGGTAACGAGGAACAATAACAAGTAACGAGGAACGATAACAAGTAACAGGTAACGAGGAACAATAGCAAGCAACAGGTAACGAAGAACAATAACAAGTAACAGGTAACGAGGAACAATAGCAAGTAACAGATAACGAGAAACGATAGCAAGTAACAGGTGACGAGGAACAATAGCAAGTAACAGCTAACGAGGAACAATAACAAGCAACGGGTAACGAGGAGCAATAGCAAGTAACATGTAACGAGGAACCATAGCAAGTAACAGGTAACGAAGAACGATAACAAGTAACAGGTAACGAGGAACATTAACAAGTAACAGGTGACGAGGAATAATAACACGTAACAGGTAATGAGGAACAAAAACAAATAAC